>NC_041335.1:16439682-16625330 GCF_004354835.1 Perca flavescens | reverse complement strand
GGACGGAGGGAGATAGTGGGGATAGGATGGTGAGGACATAGTGACAGGGATTAAGAGGGATATAGTGGGGGATAGGATGGTGAGGAGATAGTGGGGGATAGGATGGTGAGGGAGGAGATGGGGATGGTGACAGGATGGAGGAGGGATGGGGGGATAGGATGGTGAGGGGATAGGATGGATGCGGGAGATGGGATGGAGGGAGGGATGGTGGGGGAGATAGGATGGTGAGGAGACAGTGGGGTTAGGGATAGGATGGTAAGGGATATAGTGGGGGATAGGATGGTGAGGGAGAGGAGGATGGAGAGGGAGATAGGATGGGTGAGGGAGATAGTGGGGGAGATATGGTGAGGAGATGGGATGGGGAGATGGGATGGTGGAGGAGACGGGGGACAGGATGTGGGGGAGACAGTGGGGGATGGGATGGTGGGGAGATGGGATGGTGGGGGAGATAGTGGGGATGGGATGGTGGGGGAGATAGTGGGGATGGGATGGTGAGGGAGATGGGATGGAGGGAGATGGGATGGTGGGATGGTGAGGGAGATAGGATGGTGGGGAGATGTGGGGATGGGATGGTGGGGGAGATGAGTGGGGATGGGATGGTAAGGGATATAGTGGGATGGGATGATAGGGGACGGTGGAGGAGATAGGATGGAGAGGGAGATGAGTGGGGGATAGGATGGTAGGGATATAGTGGGGGATAGGATGGTGAGGAGATAGGATGGATGGGGATAGGATGGTGAGGGATATGGTGGGGAGATAGATGGGGGGGAGATGGGATGGTGAGGAGATAGGACGGATGGTGGGGAGATAGTGGGGATAGGATGGTGAGGAGATGGGATGGGGACAGGATGGGGAAGGGATATAGGGGACTCAGGGGATAGGATGGTGGGAGATGGGATGGAGGAGATGGGATGGTGGGGATGGGATGGTGGGGATGGGATGGTGTGGGGTATAGTGGGGGATGGGATGGTGGGGGAGATAGGATGGTGGGGGATGGGATGGGAGAGATAGGATGGTGAGGGGAGATGGGATGGATGGTGAGGGAGATGGCGGGGATAGGATGGTGAGGGGAGATGGCGGGGATAGGATGGTGGGGGAGATGAGTGGGATAGGATGGTGAGGGAGATAAGATGGAGAGGAGATAGTGGGGGATACGATGCTGTGAGGGATATAGTGGATGGGAGAGGATGGTGAGGAGATAGGATGGAGAGGGAGATAGGATGGTGAGGGAGATAGTGGGGGGATAGGATGGTGAGGGATATAGTGGGGATAGGATGGTGAGGAGATATACAGGGGATAGGATGGTGAGGGAGATAGGATGGAGGAGATAGGATGGTGAGGGAGATAGGGGGGATAGGATGGTGAGGATATAGTGGGGGGAGGATGGTGAGGGAGATGGGATGGTGGGGGAGGGATGGTGGGGATAGGATGGTGGGGGATATAGTGGGGGATAGGATGGTGAGGGAGATGGGATGGTGGGGAGATAGTGGGATAGGATGGTGCAGGGGATATGAGTGGGGGATGGGATGGTGAGGGATATAGTGGGGATAGGATGGTGAGGGGAGATAAGATGGAGAGGGAGATGGTGGGGGATAGGATGGGATGGTGAGATAGGATGGAGAGGAGATAGGATGGTGAGGAGATAGTGGGGATAGGATGGTGAGGGGATATATGGTGGGGATAGGATGGTGGGGAGATAGGATGGTGAGGATATGGTGGGGGATAGGATGGTGGGGAGATATAATGGGGATGGGATGGGATGGAGATGGTGGGGGATGGGATGGATGGGGATATGGTGACATGGGATGGTGAGGGAGATGGGATGGGGGATAGGATGGTGAGGGGATATGGTGGAGATGGGATGGTGGGGAGATGGGATGGTGGGGATAGGATGATGGTGGGGATATGGTGGGGGATAGGATGGTGAGGGAGATAGTGGGAGATAGGATGGTGAGGAGATAGGATGGAGAGGGAGATGGAATGGTGAGGAGCTGGGATGGTGAGGGGGATATAGTGGGGATAGGATGGTGAGGGGAGATGGGATGGGAGGTGAGGGAGATGGGATGGAGAGGGAGATGGATGGTGAGGGAGATGGGATGGTGAAGGATATAGTGGGGGATAGGGATGGTGGGGAGATAGGATGGTTGGGAGATGGGTGGGGATAGGATGGTGGGGGGACATAGTGGGGATAGGATGGAGGGGATAGGATGGAGATGGAGATGGGATGGAGAGAGATGGGATGGTGAGGAGATGGGATGGTGAGGGGATATGTTGGGGGATAGGATGGTGAGGAGATAGGATGGAGAGGGAGATGGGATGGTGAGGGAGATAGGATGGTGGGGGATATAGTGGGGATAGGATGGTGAGGAGATAGGATGGAGAGGGAGATGGGATGGATGGAGAGGTTTATGGTGAGGGAGATGGGATGGTGGGGATGTATAGCGGGGGATAGGGATGGGTGAGGGAGATAGTATGGTTAGGGAGCTAGTGGGGGATAGGATGGTGGGGGATATAGTTTGGGATAGGATGGAGAGGGAGATAGGATGGAGAGGGAGATGGGATGGAGAGAGATAGGATGGTGAGGGGAGATGGGATGGTGGGGATATAGCAGGAGATAGGATGGTGGGGAGATAGTATGGTTAGGGAGCTAGTGGGGGATAGGATGGTGAGAATATAGTGGGGATAGGATGGAGAGGGAGATGGGATGGAGAGAGATGGGATGGGTGAGGGAGATGGGATGGTGAGGGATATAGCGGGGATAGGATGGTGAGGGAGATAGTATGGTTAGGGAGCTAGTGGGGGATAGGATGGTGAGGGATATAGTAGGGATGGGATGGTGAGGGGAGATAGGATGGAGAGGAGATGGGATGGAGAGGAGATGGGATGTGGTGAGATGGGATGGTGAGGGATATGGCGGGGGGATAGGATGGTGAGGGAGATAGTATGGTTAGGAGCCAGTGGGGGATAGGATGGTGAGGACATAGTGGGGGACAGGGATGGAGGAGATGGATGGAGAGAGAGATAGGATGGTGAGGAGATGGGATGGTGAGGGATATAGGGATGGGATGGTGAGGAGATAGTATGGTTAGGAGCTAGTAGGGCTGGGATATGGTTGAAAACTGTATCACATATAAGTTTTTCATATCGGTCGATATCGATAATTGATATTTTTATGACCTATTTAAAATAAGGACCAGGAGAAAAATATATTAAATTTAAACATTTTTATTTTAAACTTAACCCTGCTCTGATTATAATCCCCTCAGTTATAAAAAAAGCAGAAATGTCAACACAACCATGGAAAACACTCAAATAATTCAAATGTAAACAGGTCTAAAATCACAATGAACACTTTACAATTATCTCTTTAACATTAAGGTGCAAAATTAAAGAATAAGTAAGAAATGCTTAATAAAGTGTCATAAAATAATGCAAAGTGTTAGCAAATATAAGAAACCTGAGAAGGAACTATTTTCTGCAGGTTTAGTGCGATGTTGGTAACCTGGCTTCTGGACAGTGCTCAGCATGTCTGCCTCTGTTATTTTTTGTAGCGCTTAGTAAGGCGCCGATGCAGAGTACCTTCCATGGTGGTCTGCTGTTGCGCCGTGTTGCAGCTGCAGATGTTGTTGACGTTGATGGCAACACGGCTGTGCTCGAAAGGAGCGGGCCAAAGTGGTAAAACAAGTTTGTGGTCGCACCAGTGTTGGTGGGGACGACGGTTCGATTTATTATTGGTCTGACCACGGTCAGACTTATAAAATCCCCAAACTGCCATACTGACTTTTCCTGTTTTATCAACGATTTCGCCGCCGCTGGCACTCACTTTCCACCCACGCCGTTCTGTTATTGAAAACACGACAGCGATGTGGCGCAAATCCAAACTTGATACTGTTACATGATTGGCTGTTAGAGTGTCACCCCCACGTTGTTAGGTTGCCAGAGAGTGAGGGCCTTTGTTCATGCAACCAAACTTGATTCACAACCTCTGGTTTCTTCTGATGAAGAAAAACAAGTTATCGAACGCTTTATCGACCGGCATTTTCTATTGATATTGATTATGTGTCTATCGCAATACATATCGAGATAGTTTTATCGCCCAGCCCCAGGAGCTAGTGGGGACAAGATGGTGAGGGATATAGTGGGGGATAGGATGGAGAGGGAGATAGGATGGAGAGGGAGATAGGATGGTGAGGGAGATAGGATGGAGAGGGAGATGGGATGGTGAGGGAGATAGCGGGGGATAGGATGGTGAGGGAGATAGTGGGGGATAGGATGGTGAAGGATATATTGGGGATAGGATGGTGAGGGGATAGGATGGAGGGAGATAGGATGGTGAGGGGGATGGGATGGTGAGGGATATAGTGGGGGATAGGATGGTGAGGGAGATAGGATGGTGAGGGAGATGGGATGGAGAGAGATGGGATGGTGAGGGAGATGGGATGGCGAGGGAGATAGCGGGGATAGGATGGTGAGGGAGATAGTGGGGGATAAGATGGTGAGGGATATAGTGGGGGATAGGATGGTGAGGGAGATAAGATGGAGAGGGGAGATAGTGGGGATAGGATGGTGAGGGATATAGTGGGGGATAGGATGGTGAGGGAGATAGGATGGAGAGGGAGATAGGATGGTGAGGGAGATAGTGGGGGATAGGATGGTGAGGGATATAGTGGGGGATAGGATGGTGAGGGGATAGGATGGTGAGGAAGATAAGATGGAGAGGGAGATAGTGGGGGATAGGATCGTGAGGGATATAGTGGGGGATAGGATGGTGAGGGAGATAGGATGGAGAGGGAGATAGGATGGTGAGGGAGATAGTGGGGGATAGGATGGTGAGGGATATAGTGGGGGATAGGATGGTGAGGGAGATAGGATGGAGAGGAGATAGGGATGGTGAGGGATATAGTGGGGATAGGATGGTGAGGGTGATAGAATGGAGAGGGAGATGGGATGGAGAGATAGGATGGTGAGGGAGATGGGAAGGTGAGGGATATAGTGGGGATAGGATGGTGAGGGAGATAGTATGGTTTGGGAGCTAGTGGGGATAGGATGGTGAGGGATATAGTAGGGGATAGGATGGTGAGGGAGATAGGATGGAGATGGGATGGAGAGGGAGATAGGATGGTGAGATGGGATGGTGAGGGATATAGTGGGGGATAGGATGGAGAGGAGATGGGATGGAGAGAGATAGGATGGTGAGGGAGATGGGATGGTGAGGGATATAGCGGGGGATAGGATGGTGAGGGAGATAGTATGGTTAGGGAGCTAGTGGGGGATAAGATGGTGAGGATTATAGTGGGGGATAGGATGGAGAGGGAGATGGGATGGAGTGGGAGATAAGATGGTGAGGGAGATAGGATGGAGAGGGAGATGGGATGGAGAGAGAGATAGGATGGTGAGGGAGATGGGATGGTGAGGGAGATAGCGGGGGATAGGATGGTGAGGGAGATAGTGGGGGATAGGATGGTGAGGGATATAGTGGGGGATAGGATGGTGAGGGAGATAGGATGGAGAGGGAGATAGTGGGGGATAGGATGGTGAGGGATATGGGGGATAGGATGGAGGGGAGATGGGATGGTGAGGGAGATAGTGGGGGATAGGATGGTGAGGGATATAGTGGGGATAGGATGGTGAGGGAGATAGGATGGTGAGGGAGATAGTGGGGGATAGGATGGTGAGGGATATAATGGGGGATAGGATGGTGAGGGAGATAGGATGGAGAGGGAGATAGGATGGTGAGGGATAGGATGGTGAGGGAGATAGGATGGTGAGGGGTATAGTGGGGGATAGGATGGAGAGGGAGATAGGATGGAGAGGGAGATAGGATGGTGAGGGAGATGGGATGGCAAGGGAGATAGCGGGGATAGGATGGTGAGGGAGATAGTGGGGGATAGGATGGTGAGGGATATAGTGGGGATAGGATGGTGAGGGAGATAAGATGGAGAGGGAGATAGTGGGGGATAGGATGGTGAGGGAGATAGGATGGAGAGGGAGATGGGATGGTGAGGGAGATATTGGGGGATAGGATGGTGAGGGAGATAGTGGGGGATAGGAATGGGAGGGATATAGTGGGGGATATGATGGTGAGGGAGATAGGATGGTGAGGGAAATAGTGGGGGATAGGATGGTGAGGGATATAGTGGGGATAGGATGGTGAGGGAGATAGGATGGAGAGGGAGATAGGATGGTGAGGGAGATAGTGGGGGATAGGATGGTGAGGGATATAGTGGGGATAGGATGGTGAGGGATATAGTGGGGGATAGGATGGTGAGGGAGATAGGATGGTGAGGGAGATAGTGGGGGATAGGATGGTGAGGGAGATAGTGGGGGATAGGATGGTGAGGGATATAGTGGGGGATAGGATGGTGGGGAGATAAGATGGAGAGGGAGATAGTGGGGGATAGGATGGTGAGGGATATAGTGGGGATGGGATGGTGAGGGAGATAGGATGGAGGGGAGATAGTGGGGGATAGGATGGTGAGGGATATAGTGGGGATAGGATGGTGAGGGAGATAGGATGGAGAGGAGATAGGATGGTGAGGGATATAGTGGGGGATAGGATGGTGAGGGAGATAGAATGGAGAGGGAGATGGGATGGAGAGAGATAGGATGGTGAGGGAGATGGGATGGTGAGGGATATAGCGGGGATAGGATGGTGAGGGAGATAGTATGGTTAGGGAGCTAGTGTGGGATAGGATGGTGAGGGCTATAGTAGGGGATAGGATGGTGAGGGAGATAGGATGGAGAGGGAGATGGGATGGAGAGGGAGATGGGATGGTGAGATGGGATGGTGAGGGATATAGCGGGGGATAGGATGGTGAGGGAGATAGTATGGTTAGGGAGCTAGTGGGGGATAGGATGGTGAGGGATATAGTGGGGATAGGATGGAGAGGAGATGGGATGGAGAGAGAGATAGGATGGTGAGGAGATGGGATGGTGAGGGATATAGCGGGGGATAGGATGGTGAGGGATTTAGTATGGTTAGGGAGCTAGTAGGGCTTGGCGATATGGTTGAAAACTGTATCACGATATAAAGTTTTCATATCGGTCGATATCGATAATTATTGATATTTTTATGACCTATTTAAAATAAGGACTAGGAGAAAAATATATTAAATTTAAACTTTTTTATTTTAAACTTAACCCTGCTCTGATTATAATCCCCTCAGTTATAAAAGCAGAAATGTCAACACAACCATAGAAAACACTCAAATAATTCAAATGTAAACAGGTCTAAAATCACAATGAACACTTAACAATTATCTCTTAACATTAAGGTGCAAAATTAAAGAATAAGTAAGAAATGCTTAATAAAGTGTCATAAAATAATGCAAAGTGTTAGCTAAATATAAGAAACCTGAGAAGGAACTAGTTTCTGCAGGTTTAGTGCGAGGTTGGTAACCTGGCTTCTGGACAGTGCTCAGCATGTCTGCCTCCGTTATTTCTTTGTAGCGTTTAGTAAGGCGCTGATGCAGAGTACCTCTCCATGGTGGTCTGCTGCTTGTGCCGCGTTGCAGCTGCAGATGTTGGACGTTGATGGCGATCACGGCTGTGCTCGAAAGTATGAGCGCTAAAGTGGTAAAACAAGTTTGTGGTCGCACCAGTGTTGGTGGGGACGGGCGGTTCGATTTACTGGTCTGACTACGGTCAGACTTATAAAATCCCCAAAACTGCCATACTGACTTTTCCTGTTTTATCAACGATTTCCGCTGCGGCACTCACTTTCCACCCACGCCGTTCTGTTATTGAAAACACGAGACAGCGATGTGGCGCAACCAAACTTGATACTGTTACATGATTGGCTGTTAGAGTGTCACTCCCCACGTTGCTAGGTTGCCAGAGAGTGAGGGCCTTTGTTCATGCAACCAAACTTGATTCACAACCTCTGGTTTCTTCTGATGAAGAAAAACAAGTTATCGAACGTTTTATCGACCGCATTTTCTATTGATATTGATTATGTGTCTATCGCAATACATATCGTTATCGTTTTATCGCCCAGCCCTAGGAGCTAGTGGGGGATAAGATGGTGAGGATTATAGTGGGGGATAGGATGGAGAGGGAGATAGGATGGAGAGGGAGATAAGATGGTGAGGGAGATAGGATGGAGAGGGAGATGGGATGGAGAGAAAGATAGGATGGTGAGGGACATGGGATGGTGAGGGAGATAGCAGGGGATAGGATGGTGAGGGAGATAGTGGGGGATAGGATGGTGAGGGAGATAGGATGGAGAGGGAGATAGGATGGTGAGGGAGATAGTGGGGATAGGATGGTAAGGGATATAGTGGGTGATAGGATGGTGAGGGAGATAGGATGGTGAGGGAGATGGGATGGAGAGAGATAGGATGGTGAGGGAGATGGGATGGCGAGGGAGATAGCGGGGATAGGATGGTGAGGGAGATAGTGGGGATAGGATGGTGAGGGGATATGGTGGGGATAGGATGGTGAGGGAGATAGGATGGAGAGGAGATAGTGGGGGATAGGATGGTGAGGGATATAGTGGGGGATAGGATGGTGAGGGAGATAGGATGGAGAGGGAGATAGGATGGTGAGGGAGATAGTGGGGGATAGGATGGTGAGGGAGATAGTGGGGGAGGATGGTGAGGGATATAGTGGGAGATAGGATGGTGAGGGAGATAGTGGGGATAGGATGGTGAGGGATATAGTGGGGGATAGGATGGTGAGGGAGATAGGATGGAGAGGGAGATAGGATGGTGAGGGAGATAGTGGGGGATAGGATGGTGAGGGAGATAGTATGGTTAGGGAGCTAGTGGGGGATAGGATGGTGAGGGATATAGTGGGGGATAGGATGGAGAGGGAGATGGGATGGAGAGAGAGATAGGATGGTGAGGGAGATGGGATGGTGAGGGATATAGCGGGGGATAGGATGGTGAGGGATTTAGTATGGTTAGGGAGCTAGTAGGGCTGGGCGATATGGTTGAAAACTGTATCACGATACAAGTTTTTCATATCGGTCGATATCGATAATTATTGATATTTTTTATGACCTATTTAAAATAAGGACTAGGAGAAAAATATATTAAATTTAAACTTTTTTATTTTAAACTTAACCCTGCTCTGATTATAATCCCCTCAGTTATAAAAGCAGAAATGTCAACACAACCATAGAAAACACTCAAATAATTCAAATGTAAACAGGTCTAAAATCACAATGAACACTTAACAATTATCTCTTAACATTAAGGTGCAAAATTAAAGAATAAGTAAGAAATGCTTAATAAAGTGTCATAAAATAATGCAAAGTGTTAGCTAAATATAAGAAACCTGAGAAGGAACTAGTTTCTGCAGGTTTAGTGCGAGGTTGGTAACCTGGCTTCTGGACAGTGCTCAGCATGTCTGCCTCCGTTATTTCTTTGTAGCGTTTAGTAAGGCGCTGATGCAGAGTACCTCTCCATGGTGGTCTGCTGCTTGTGCCGTTGTTGCAGCTGCAGATGTTGGACGTTGATGGCGAATACGGCTGTGCTCGAAAGCATGAGCGGCTAAAGTGGTAAAACAAGTTTATGGTATTACCAGTGTTGGTGGGGACGGCGGTCTGATCTATTACTGGTCTGACTACGGTCAGACTTATAAAATCCCCAAAACTGCCATACTGACTTTTCCTGTTTTATCAACGATTTCCTCGCCGCTGCGGCACTCACTTTCCACTCCACGGTTCTGTTATTGAAAACACGAGACAGCGATGTGGCGCAACCAAACTTGATACTGTTACATGATTGGCTGTTAGAGTGTCACTCCCCACGTTGCTAGGTTGCCAGAGAGTGAGGGCCTTTGTTCATGCAACCAAACTTGATTCACAACCTCTGGTTTCTTCTGATGAAGAAAAACAAGTTATCGAACGTTTTATCGACCGCATTTTCTATTGATATTGATTATGTGTCTATCGCAATACATATCGTTATCGTTTTATCGCCCAGCCCTAGGAGCTAGTGGGGGATAAGATGGTGAGGATTATAGTGGGGGATAGGATGGAGAGGGAGATAGGATGGAGAGGGAGATAAGATGGTGAGGGAGATAGGATGGAGAGGAGATGGGATGGAGAGAGAGATAGGATGGTGAGGGAGATGGGATGGTGAGGGAGATAGCGGGGGATAGGATGGTGAGGGAGATAGTGGGGGATAGGATGGTGAGGGAGATAGGATGGAGAGGAGATAGGATGGTGAGGGAGATAGTGGGGGATAGGATGGTAAGGGATATAGTGGGTGATAGGATGGTGAGGGAGATAGGATGGTGAGGGAGATGGGATGGAGAGAGATAGGATGGTGAGGGAGATGGGATGGCGAGGGAGATAGCGGGGATAGGATGGTGAGGGAGATAGTGGGGGATAGGATGGTGAGGGATATAGTGGGGGATAGGATGGTGAGGGAGATAAGATGGAGAGGGAGATAGTGGGGGATAGGATGGTGAGGGATATAGTGGGGGATAGGATGGTGAGGGAGATAGGATGGAGAGGGAGATAGGATGGTGAGGGAGATAGTGGGGGATAGGATGGTGAGGGAGATAGTGGGGGATAGGATGGTGAGGGATATAGTGGGAGATAGGATGGTGAGGGGAGATAGGATGGTGAGGGAGATAGTGGGGGATAGGATGGTGAGGGATATAGTGGGGGATAGGATGGTGAGGGAGATAGGATGGAGAGGGAGATAGGATGGTGAGGGAGATAGTGGGGGATAGGATGGTGAGGAGATAGTATGGTTAGGGAGCTAGTGGGGGATAGGATGGTGAGGGATATAGTGGGGGATAGGATGGAGAGGGAGATGGGATGGAGAGAGAGATAGGATGGTGAGGGAGATGGGATGGTGAGGGATATAGCGGGGGATAGGATGGTGAGGGATTTAGTATGGTTAGGGAGCTAGTAGGGCTGGGCGATATGGTTGAAAACTGTATCACGATACAAGTTTTTCATATCGGTCGATATCGATAATTATTGATATTTTTTATGACCTATTTAAAATAAGGACTAGGAGAAAAATATATTAAATTTAAACTTTTTTATTTTAAACTTAACCCTGCTCTGATTATAATCCCCTCAGTTATAAAAGCAGAAATGTCAACACAACCATAGAAAACACTCAAATAATTCAAATGTAAACAGGTCTAAAATCACAATGAACACTTAACAATTATCTCTTAACATTAAGGTGCAAAATTAAAGAATAAGTAAGAAATGCTTAATAAAGTGTCATAAAATAATGCAAAGTGTTAGCTAAATATAAGAAACCTGAGAAGGAACTAGTTTCTGCAGGTTTAGTGCGAGGTTGGTAACCTGGCTTCTGGACAGTGCTCAGCATGTCTGCCTCCGTTATTTCTTTGTAGCGTTTAGTAAGGCGCTGATGCAGAGTACCTCTCCATGGTGGTCTGCTGCTTGTGCCGTGTTGCAGCTGCAGATGTTGGACGTTGATGGCGAATACGGCTGTGCTCGAAAGTATGAGCGCGGCTAAAGTGGTAAAACAAGTTTGTGGTCGTACCAGTGTTGGTGGGGACGACGGTCTGACGACATTGGTCTGACTACGGTCAGACTTATAAAATCCCCAAAACTGCCATACTGACTTTTCCTGTTTTATCAACGATTTCCTCGCTCGCTGCGGCACTCACTTTCCACTCCACGCCGGTTCTGTTATTGAAAAACACGAGACAGCGATGTGGCGCAACCAAACTTGATACTGTTACATGATTGGCTGTTAGAGTGTCACTCCCCACGTTGCTAGGTTGCCAGAGAGTGAGGGCCTTTGTTCATGCAACCAAACTTGATTCACAACCTCTGGTTTCTTCTGATGAAGAAAAACAAGTTATCGAACGTTTTATCGACCGCATTTTCTATTGATATTGATTATGTGTCTATCGCAATACATATCGTTATCGTTTTATCGCCCAGCCCTAGGAGCTAGTGGGGGATAAGATGGTGAGGATTATAGTGGGGGATAGGATGGAGAGGGAGATAGGATGGAGAGGGAGATAAGATGGTGAGGGAGATAGGATGGAGAGGGAGATGGGATGGAGAGAAAGATAGGATGGTGAGGGACATGGGATGGTGAGGGAGATAGCGGGGGATAGGATGGTGAGGGAGATAGTATGGTTAGGGAGCTAGTGGGGATAGGATGGTGAGGGATATAGTGGGGGATAGGATGGAGAGGGAGATAGGATGGAGAGGGAGATGGGATGGAGAGAGAGATAGGATGGTGAGGGAGATGGGATGGTGAGGGATATAGCGGGGGATAGGATGGTGAGGGAGATAGTATGGTTAGGGAGCTAGTGGGGGATAAGATGGTGAGGAATATAGTGGGGGATAGGATGGAGAGGGAGATAGGATGGAGAGGGAGATAGGATGGAGAGGGAGATGGGATGGAGAGAGAGATAGGATGGTGAGGGAGATGGGATGGTGAGGGAGATAGCTGGGGATAGGATGGTGAGGGATATAGTGGGGGATAGGATGTTGAGGGAGATAGGATGGAGAGGGAGATAGGATGGAGAGGGAGATAGTGGGGGATAGGATGGTAAGGGATATAGTGGGGGATAGGATGGAGAGGGAAATAGTGGGGGATAGGATGGTGAGGGATATAGTAGGGGATAGGATGTTGATTGAGATAGGATGGAGAGGGAGATAGGATGGTGAGGGAGATAGTGGGGGATAGGATGGTGAGGGAGATAGGATGTGAAGGAGATAGTGGGGGATAGGATGGTGAGGGATATAATTGGGGATAGGATGGTGAGGGAGATAGGATGGAGAGGGAGATAGGATGGAGAGGGAGATAGGATGGTGAGGGATAGGATGGAGAGGGAGATAGTGGGGGATAGGATGGTGAGGGATATAGTGGGGGATAGGATGGTGAGGGAGATAAGATGGAGAGGGAGATAGGATGGTGAGGGAGATAGGATGGTGAGGGAGATAGTGGGGATAGGATGGTGAGGGAGATAGGATGGAGAGGAGATAGGATGGTGAGGGATATAGTGGGGGGGATAGGATGGTGAGGGATATAGTGGGGATAGGATGGAGAGGGAGATAGGATGGTGAGGGATATATTGGGGGATAGGATGGTGAGGGAGATAGGATGGTGAGGGAGATGGGATGGTGAGGGAGATAGCGGGGGATAGTATGGTGAGGGAGATAGTATGGTTAAGGAGTTAGTGGGGGGTAGGATGTAGAGAGATAGGATGGTGATGGATATAGGATGGTGAGGGAGATAGTGGGGGATAGGATGGTGAGGGAGATAGCATGGAGAGGGAGATAGGATGGAGAGGGAGATAGGATGGTGAGGGACATAGGATGGTGAGGGAGATAGGATGGTGAGGGAGATAGGATGGAGAGGGAGCTGGGATGGAGAGGGAGATAGGATGGTGAGGGAGATGGGATGGTGAGGGATATAGCGGGGGATAGGAAGGTGAGGGAGATAGTATGGTTTGGGAGCTAGTGGGGGATAGGATGGTGAGGGATATAGTGGGGATAGGATGGAGAGGGAGATAGGATGGTGAGGGATATAGTGGGGGATAGGATGGTGAGGGAGATAGGATGGAGAGGGAGATAGGATGGTGAGGGAGATAGTGGGGGATAGGATGGTAAGGGATATAGTGGGTGATAGGATGGTGAGTGAGATAGGATGGAGAGGGAGATAGTGGGGGATAGGATAGTGGGGGATAGGATGTTGAGGGAGATAGGATGGAGAGGGAGATAGGATGGTGAGGGAGATAGTGGGGGATAGGATGGTGAGGGATATAGTGGTGGATAGGATGCTGAGAGAGATGGGATGGAGAGAGAGATAGGATGGTGAGGGAGATGGGATGGTGAGGGATATCGGGGGATAGGATGGTGAGGGAGATAGTATGGTTAGGGAGCTAGTGGGGCATAAGATGGTGAGGGATATAGTGGGGGATAGGATGGAGAGGGAGATAGGATGGAGAGGGAGATAGGATGGAGAGGGAGATAGGATGGTGAGGGAGATAGGATGGAGAGGGAGATGGGATGGAGAGATAGGATGGTGAGGGATATAGTGGGGGATAGGATAGTGAGGGAGATAATATGGTTAGGGAGCTAGTGGGGGGTAGGATGTAGAGAGAGATAGGATGGATATCCCCTTAACGCCGACTGTCGCTAATTTGTATCAAACCCCTTCCATTCCGACTGCAGGCGAGATAGCGTGTGTATTCCCCCCAATGCCGGTTTGTTTACATGCGATACATACCTAGGAACCTTTTGCATGCACTGGTTTCTCGTAGGACCGGTCGGAGTGGGAGATACATCCGGTTCACGTAAGCGAAATTAACCCTAACCCTAAACCTATTCCTACCCCTAACCCTAACCCCCTAACCCTAAACCTAACCCTACCCCAAAATAAACTACTGTCAATGTTAGGGAGTAGGAGAGTGTTTTCTTTCTTGCCGTTGTCAAGATCCATGTATTTGTCATTTACAGTTTAGAAGTTCTAACAACTTTGTGACATGAATGAAATCTACTATGTGTTTTATTAATTATAGAAAATTATAGAATTTTACCATAATGCCTGTTGTCGCTAATTTGCATCATACCTAAATTTATATCTATTCCATATGCTATAGACAAATTTACAATCTCAACTTAATTTAGCATCAGCTTGGAGCCAGAAACACACATAATATTTTGTTTATATAATTGTGAATAAATTCAGGCGTCAAGGGGCTAATCTTGTACAAATGCTGCCTGCATCGCTGCCTCTCTGACACAGTCAAAAACTGTTTGATTCCCCTCTCACACATCTGCCACTCATCGCCTGTGTCTTACCTTAATGCCTTTCCTGTGATAATGCCCCTTACTTCTATCATACTTCTATCTCTTAAGTGAGATCACATTGTATGGTTACTTATTCCTAATATGAACTGCTTCAAATTAAACCTCAAATGCAGGACATTGATTGCATGAGATGACCATAAATTTGGCTGTATGAGTTTGTAAATGGCAGCCTGTGCCCTTTTGTACTGTACTGTGTAGCCTACTGTATATACTATTTCTCATCAAACTGTGATAACTGATTAAATTCAGTATATATATACGTCTGCCATATGTTGCCACCCCTCAAACATTCCTGCCCCCCTCTCGCCACCCCATAAATATTTTTCTAGATCCGCCCCTGCACACACACACACACACACACACACACACACACACACACACACACACACACACACACACACACACACACACACAATATGCCGGGCCTCAGTCTTGCTGAACTGCAGAATGTTGAATAAACCAGTGGAGGAATTCCACTGAGTCAACACAGCCTGTGGAAAAGAGCTCACTGTGACTGTGTGTGTGTGTGTGTGTGTACACAATTTAGAAGAGGTGTTTTACTGACTTTTGTAGAAGAAGAAGAAGAATGCCTTTATTTATCCCGCAAGGGGAAATTCACAATATTATAGTATAATATTACTGTAGACCCTCAAATTTAATTGGCTTTTTTATAAGTAATTAAGTTATTCCAAAACATTGGAAGTGTATTACCCAAGACAAATGGACAAGTCTGCAGACAGCAGGAGTGAGACAATGAGCTTTGTGTGTGTCACTTAGTGTCTGTAAGTGCTCTGCAAGTCTCATGTTATTACACTCAAGGCTCCTGTCTGTACAGTTGTGTCACTGCAGTGTGCTGCATGCATTAACAGCTCCAGCAGGTGTGTCTTGGGTGGTAAAATATACATCCTTACCCACTTAAGCACAAGTAGTGGACAAAAAAACAGGGGGCCGGTACAATATAATGTATTCTAATAAAACAACACCACCACAAACTAGCCATGAAATGAACACAGAGTTGAAGGAGCATGTTTCTAACACAACATCTACAAAAATGGAACATTAGTTGTTTTTAGTCAGTTACTATGTATTATAGGGCTATTGCAGTACAATATATTAGATTGTACAGATTTCCACTCCACTCTATAATGTAACACTGAACAATTAAAAATTGTATGGAACATTTCCCTTTGCTGGATTCATCCCAACGAACATTAATGCAGTATGTCATCCTGTTGAACTGCATTACGTTAAGAATTTTCAGATTTTTCAGTTTTACAGTTTTAAGAACAAAACATGTTTGTTTTCAATTGACTGCAGAAAATATCTTGCAGTTCTTCATTTTGATGCTAGATGGCACTGTGACACAAATGGATAACTGTAGCCGCTTTGTTGTCTCTGGTTAAAGAATTGAATATTGAATAAGATAGAATTGAATATTTTTTTCCTGTATGTGCACCTGGCCTTTTGTTTGAACCGAATTTGATATTATGCAGACACAGTGGTTCTAACAGGGTCAGGCCTTTGATTACTGGATGAGTGTAAGAGGACAGTGACATTGTTGGCAGTACAGTGGTATGGTCTGTCCCACATAGTGAAAAATACCCTAGATGTTATTCAGCTAAAAATCTTGACAGCAAAACATGATTGGACTCTCATGCTTTTAAAAACATTTAAATATATTACAAGAATTGTCAATACATTTACTGTACGCTACTGTAAAAATTGATGCTCTGTAACTGTTATTCTAACTATTTTGATTCCTAATAAGCTACTTGTCTTGAAAGTTATTGTTCTGGCTTCTTTGTTTTGACCATACATATCTTTTTCTGTTCATCTAACCCTTGATTTTTTTTAAATACTATTTTCTCTCTTATTCAATGCTGAAGGCAAATGGGAGCACATTATACTGTAACTCTTTCGCTTGATTAGATACTTGTAACAATAGACCAACTCTGATTATGATTAGATTATCAAATCATCCTGAAACACAAGAGTTGAGGTAGAAGTCTGTAGAGATATGATTGGTTCGGCTGATAGGCTGAGTGTGTTTTTTACTGATAAAACTTGTGGTTTGCTCGTCTGGCTCTTAGCAGCTGCAGATTGAGAGTCTGGAGGCAGAATTTCTTGTTAAACAGCATATGACAGACAAGCGCAGTCGTCTGTTTCACTGAGTCTGGACAGTTACACACAAGCACAGACTAGAGTGACCGATGGTGTGTTAGTCGAGCTGTGGACGGGAGTATTAGAGGGAGAGTGTGTGGACCCGCCTGTGTGGAATTATCTGGAACGTGGTGGAACGGCCATTGCTGCATGCACGTGCACATAAACTCACACACACACACACACACACACACACACACACACACACACACACACACACACACACACACACACACACACACACACACACAGAGATAGTGTCTTCTTTCCAGATGTGCGAGTGAACTTTTTTTGCCATACTTCGACACAAAGCCGCTCTCTTTTCAGTCTTCATACCATTCCATCTTTTTCTCCCTCATTTCTTATTTTCTAAACCTCAGTCTCGGCTGTATAGAATTCAATAAATTTGATTAAAAAGTAGCCATAATGTTTTGAGACACAATCACCTGCACATTTTGTGTTTATGTGAGCACCATGTATGCCCACTGGTCTTTAGATGTATTGTTTAAAATGTGATGACCCCATCCATTTTCTGCGTTTGGAAGGCTGAATATCCTCAATGGACCTGCACTAAATCGAGATCCTTTGATTAGAAATTAATGAGCCCCTCGTTAGCGTAAGATGAAAGTGAGAGCTCCATAGGTCAAAGTGATGAAAGGACCTTTGCAGTTCCGACTGAAGTGAAGTGATCTCTACATTTGATGTACACGTGTATCAAAGCAATCAGCCCTTCCCCCCATTATTTCATTCACACGAAGAAAGAAAATGCTTATGTTTTAATAATACATGAAAGCTAAAAAGTGGTAGCATATCTACTACCCAATCCTATATTAACCCCCAACATATATGTAGTTATTTTACAAATTGCGTAGCACATGTAAAAAATATGTATTTAAAAATGTCTTTTACAGGATGATAAACAAATTAGGCAACTGAGAAAACTCAACTAACCCCTGAACAGCAAACGTCAACTATATCGTTTACTTCTGTACATATTTGAACATAATGCATCTTTCTAAAAAGATGGAGAAAGATTTTCCAAGCTGTTTTCAAAAGGTTGTTTATACCGTGTCTTGTTTGAATTACCTTTACTGTGTTGCTGCAGAGTACACGTGGGATCATGGGAGACTTGCCCCCTTCAGCCCACAGAGGATGAGCGTGAACAATTTTGAGGGTAATGTACATACACACCTAAGCACACCCTCACAATGTCAGCCTGTTAAATTGCGTTCTTGTTGTTTCCCCGATTTAAGCTTCAGGGAGAGAATGCTAAATTGAGGCAGGAATTGGAGAAACTTAGGAAGGTCTCCAACAACAAGCGTGGGCTTTGTTCCTTCGGTATCATCGCTGTGCCTTTAGCCAGCTGCTGTGTGTTTGGAAACATCAAATTTGATTAGATGAGAGCAGAGGAGAGATCTACTTACTCTGCCTGTTCTGCTGCAAGTCTCCTAAACAATAATCTGCTCTCAGGTGCCGGTACAAGCAGCAAATAAACAAGGGGCCTGAGGAGAAATATGAGGAGGGAAGGCATAACCTGTTCCAAACCCCGCTGATACAGCTTCAGAGACAAACATACACTAATGAATATTTTCCTCATTTATCCCTTTATATGTTCATGTTCTCTCTTTCTGAAGTTGTTTTCTCTTACACGTGTTGCAGTGTAGATGTGGGAAAAGACTACCACTACCACACAATAAGGTACAGACAAACCATAAATAAATACAGTGAATTTTACAGCTTACAGTTTATACAGCTTCATTTTACAGATAATATGTTGGCACAAATTGTATGCAGGGTGTGTAACTTTGCATTTTCCCCACTAAAATAAGTGAAAAGAGTGAAATACAAACACATTTATTGATAAAATGCATGGACACAGATCAATTTCTGCAATGTTTGCACCTTGGTTTTAACTCCATGGTTTATTGAATGTTTATCATACTGTTTCTGTATATGTGTATGCACTTGCAATGTATGTGGATGTGTGTGTCTGTGTGTAAGTATACAGTATGTGATCAGTTTGAGCTGACTAGACTGGCTGAATTGTGCTCCACTGTCAGGCAGGCAGGTTGACACTGCACAGAAATAACAAGGTACACGAGGGAAGGTTTGCATAGAGATAAAGACTAGTTGGCAGTACATTGTGTACACAGTGCCACATCCAGTGTAATTCTTAAGGGATCTTGTTTTACTGCCATTCAAAACTGTTTTTAAATTGTGTGGGGATCTGTGTGCGTATGACCAGCAATGTGGACTTACGTTTTAGCTATAGTGGCACATTCCCAAGCCCACAAAAGGTTAGTAATCATGATTTTTTTTATTTGACTGCACACATAATCTTATTAAGTAAAAGGGGAGTTTGAGAGGGGGTTTGTTCTTCTTGCACTTCTTTTGAGTTTTTAAAGTTTTTTTGAGTGAGGATATTGGAGGCATTAAGTCCTCACATCTTTAAGTGGCTTGTGACTTCACAGTGACTTCTTTGAGTCTCGTCATCACTGTGAAGTTGCCAGGCAAACAGCAGAGAGAAGTCACTGTGCCTGGTCAATAAACAGTCCTAGCACGTAACTCCTCCTAAAATCACAAATTGACATTTTTACATTTCAGTTTTTAAAGGGATTACACAAAAAATACATTACACGCCAATTAGTGAGGTTTAGATGTGCTGTTAGGCAGATTTTTTCCCTTTGGACAGAGCCAGCGTAGCTGTTTCTGCTTGTTTTTAGTTATTATGCTAGGCTAAGCTAACAATATTTTTGCTCCAAATAAAGCAGTGATATCAATCTTCTGGTCTAACTCTCGGTAAAAGGTCAAATAAGGGTATAAAATATAGAACAGATGCATAAAATAAAGAACAGATGCAGTCAATGGAGTGTCTTCACAAAAATAACAAGACAAATCTGTGTTTGCGTGTGTGTTTTTGTGTGCATGTGTACGTCTGTGTGTGTGTGTGTGTGTGTGTGTGTGTGTGTGAGTATGAATAATGTAACATGGGACCTAGCCAGATAATAACATGCCACAGTGATAGAGAATGCTGCTAACTAACAGCAGGTCACAGATGATCCTCTCTATCACAAACACAACCCTTGCTTGTCTGACCCTTGTAATAGGATCACTGAGGGATTGGTCCTGCGTCAGTCACAGTGCAGGTGCAATGTGTACTCACACACAAAGGTTCAACCAGCCACCCACACACTCACACACATCATATAGAGGCTGAACATGGCAGTGTATCACTGGAACAGGAAAGCTGCTCTTTATCTCAGAGTTTTCTGTTGTTCGGGCAATCTGATAGCAGCTACATCTTGTGTGTGTGTGTGTGTGTGTGTGTGTGTGTGTGTGTGTGTGTGTGTGTGTGTGTGTGTTTGAATGTGTGCACATTTGAGTGTATCTGTGTGTCTAGTTTAATAGCATTAACTCCTGCAAGCGTGAAATGAGACAATCTCCCACTATCTGTCTTTAAGAGCAGGGCTGAGAGAGCAGAGTGGCTGAAATGAACTGATGGATCATGCAGGCTTCTAGTCAGATGAGCCTGTTAGCTCTAATAGAAACTGTGCTGGTGTCAGTAGAGAGACATCTTGCAGTGAACCACAAAGAATCCTCATATTGTACCTAATATATATTCTGTATTTAATAGCAATTTGTAAGGTGATAGCTTGATGGGATGTGGTTGTGTATTAATTCCAAAGGGAACAATGACATATTTCTGACTGCTAATTTCCTCAGCTCATTTCAAAATCTTTAGGCCACTGGTTTAGTTTAGGTTAGGGAAAAAGACACTAGTAGTCACCAGCGAGCCAGCTATTTAAATGTATGTCAGCACTGATTGACTGTTTTATTGTATTTTCCTCACAGTGTAGTTAATATGTATTGGACTTCAGATTGTTAGGCATTTTGTGTAAAATTGTTTTGCAGTGGTAGAAAATGTAAACACAAGCTTGTTAGATTCTCATAAATTCAAACACTTGCTGGGAAAATCTTCTGGATTGTCCTGACAGCAGCCTTGGCTAGCGATCGATGAGATTACTCCATAAAATCCTGAACATGTTTTCTAAGCCTTGCCGGCAGGTCAGCCATGCTAACTGTGATAACTGCCAGAGATAGCAGATATCAGACTATCACAGACAATCTGAAAAACAGATGTTTTTCTTTTCCGGTTTGGGAGTTTTGAATCTCACTTGTTGTGTCCAAATCCATCTTCCAGTTCTGCATGATTGGTTGCTTTGGGAAAAGTGAAATAACACACACACACACACACACACACACACACACACACACACACACACACACACACACACACACACACACACACTTTACACACAAGCATTGAGACTGTGCATCAAAGTAATCACACCGCAAGGGATGCCGGGTAATTTGGTTAAAGATGTCAGGAACGTAAATCACCTTCAATCAGTCCTGCTCTCTCATTGGTCAACCCTCCCACCTCCAGAAAAACTTCATTGGTCACTCGTCCAGCCGACTGTCTCTGTAGGTCTTGTACTGTTCAGCTGTTGCTCACCAGAAAACATTGGATATATAGGCAAAATTCAAGCTCCAGTGCGAATATCAAAACAAGAAACCTAACTATATATGATTGATGACATAAAAGACAAGGTTGTGTTTCTCTTTAGAGGAATAATTCAACACTATATTTGTTTTCTTGCCGAGAGTTAGATGATAAGTTTGATATCCCTCTCACATGTAGCTAACCAGCCAGCAGAAAACAACATATAACATGGTAATAAGTGAGATTTAGTTGTGCTGGTAGGCAGAGTGTTTTTATACCTTTGGACAGAGCCAGGCTAGCTGTTTCCCTCTGGTTCCAGTGTTTGTGCTAAGCTAAGCTAACTGACTGCTGGAAGTAGCTTCATGTTCAGTGGTGTGATGACAATTACCTGGACCTCAATGTAACAAAAACTAAAGAATTAATTATTGATATAACGAAGAATTGTCTCAAGCCTCACGCCAACATTGTCCATGGTGGAAATGTTGAAATCGTTGACTCACATAAAAACCTGGGAACCATATTTGACTTTAATCTTAAATTTGATAAAAATACAGAGTCAATTGTCAAACAAGGACAACAAGTAATTCACTTGATGCGGAAGTTGAACTCTTTTAATGTCTCTGAGGAAATTTTATGTAGCTTTTATCATTCCTTTATCGGAAGTCTTGTAACTTTTTCATTCATTTGCTGGTTGTATGGGTTGCCTGTGTAGATTCTTTTTAATGCTATCAGGGCGGCGCTATCTTTTCTGCACCAAGGCTGAATTTCGGGAAAGAGACTTCAGATACAGTATTAGGGGACCACTATATATAAAAGCATCCAAAGAGCACCATGTCATGGGACCTTTAAGTATTAAACGTACAAACATGAGAGTGGTATCAATCTTCTCATCTAACTCTTGACAAGAAAGTGAATACACATATTTCTCAAAATGTTGAACTATTCTTTAGTGGCTGACTCATTGCTTTGACAAAGAAGGCAAAGTGTAGCAGAGTCAGCAAGGGACCCTACATCAAATTCACAGTGTGTTAGCTATGGTTTAATTGCTGTATCACGTTAGCTGCTGCAAGATATAGATATTTATTCAATTTCAAATAAATATCCACACTCATTTTGTTTCTCATTTTGAAGAACAGCGTTAAAATTGCAAAGCAGTTTCGCTTGATTATTAAATCAAATATTGAAATTATTTGTCCTCCCTGCCATATGTTTCACATTATAAAACAGTGGTGGTGGAAAAGTTTCAACAACCTGACTGTAGTTTTACTGGAGCGTATATTTCTGTCTGCTATGTGTAGTGTAATGGTAGGAGAAGGCTTGTCACCTGCACACACACACACACACACATACACACACACACGCTTTTACATACACATACTTTAGATGTTCAGGGCTTTGATTTTCTCCAGGGTAGACAGCTCGGGATCTTCAAACAATACCTGGATAACACTCTGACACCCTCACTGCATATCTAGTGCTAATGATTACTTGTTAAGCACAATTCACACACATACACACAGGCATAAACTCAGAGGCCTGAGCTCAGACTTAATGATTCTGTGAACGCTGCACATCTCACCGCCTTTTCCATTCTCTCTTTCTCCCCTCGGGCAAAGACCTTGATCCTTCCACCGACCATTGATTGGGACGATACACAGCATTAATAAATGAAATGAGTGGATGTAGCCAATAAAGAGAAGACACACGCACAGATAGAAATATGTATGATATCCCGAGAATGTCAAACTGAGTGCTGGATGAATGTTTGCTTTCGTGGACGGGGGCAGCGGAGGTGATGGACAGTGAAAGGAGCATACAAATTAACAGCCACCCACGGGGAAAATCATCCCACCTTGGATGTTTACTGCACAGGGACCGCTCTGTGTGAGACTGCGGTTCTCAGTAAATATTCCTGGTATGTGTGTATGTGGTAGTGTACACTCGCGAGAGGGGGTGTTGTGTGGAGTGATGGAAATGTAGTGAAAGAAGAGATTTTGTGTGTGTGTGCACACGCCCTGTCCAGGTGGATGTATTCTAGGTCAGGCTGTTTGTCAGAGCTGAGACCAGATCGATGTGGCTCTAATCTAAGGCAGTATAATGTGATTGATTACCTCATATTCTGAGGCCCTGCACATATACCTCCACTGTGTGTGATGGATGGACGCATACACGCACGCACGCACACGCACTATGGTCAGTTCACCCAAGCAAAAGAATAGATTGGGATGAAATGAAATAAGAACAGATTGGTTTTGCTGGGCACAAGGCTGGACACTCTATCCAAGGGTCAGGAAAGATGATGGGAGCAGAAAATGTTCATTGATACCATCTTTCATGTGTGAGATGTTTTTCTGAAATTGGTTTTCCTTAGCTGAATTGGCTGTGCTATTTTTTATCTTCGTGTGTGTTAATGTAAATGTGAAAGTGCACGTTGTTGACAAGATGTTTGTTTTCGTTAAGCTGTGGTCGTGGAACACTGACCGATGAAAAATCAGTTTCGTCTGAGCAACTGGAGGAGTGTGTTAAATGAGCAGAGCTACTTGCCACCATAGCGTGGCGAGGTGTTTGCATAATTTACATGTTTGAAATGTTAATGACACCTGTAGGCTACGTTGTAGTGAAACTACTCATAAGTGAATATAATTAGATAGTGTGCATATAATTGTTGGTATTTTTGTGAGTTAACAGATTTTCCTATATGTGTGTGTGTGTTCTTGGTTATTTGCTCTGTGTGTATGTACAGCACGTGTTTCTGTATTTGAGTGTGTTTTACACACTTGGGCTTCAGCATCTCCTCATTGACATGCATGGTGTCAGGAACCTCATTTGAACTGCTGGTAATGGGCTTTGCTGTGTGTTTGCCTGCTGGGCTGTACTGCCCTGTCTCTTCTGAGAAATAATGTATTGTTTGAAAATTCACCACGAATCCCCCCTTGAGTCCTTCTCATTGCGGCTTGAAGCCTTCATTTTTTCTTCACTTGAAGTAAATAAAACTTGCATTATTGATATGTTGATACCAAAGTTTACTTTTCAAAAACACAACAACACACTCAAGTGGGGCTGCAGCGACCTTCAGCCATTTAGGCCTATGGAGTCTACTGTTACATGATATCAGAATAAGTCCTTTAAAAGATAGTTTGATGTTTTGGAAAAGCATTGAGCTATCATTTTCTTCTCCCAATTAATTGCGTTCCCCTCAGGGCTCAGTTCTCGCTCCAATTTCCTTGCTATTGGGAGTTCTCCTATGAATACTTGCATCAGTTTAGCATAGATCTTGGACGCTAATCCTCTCACAGGAAAATCAACAAACTATTTAATGACTGGGTGCGCCTCAAGACTGTTCCCCCATGGCACTCCATAACATTTTAGGGCTGATCTTAAGCTCAGATTCAAGAAGAAGGATGTCCTGGGGACCTCAAAACTAGCTCTCAGGTCTTCAAAACTCAACATACCTTTCTCATTGAATAGCTGGTTTACATTATAAATGCCTCTGTCACTCCACTGGTTATAAACAAAAGGTTTGTTACCAGACATTAAGTGTGTACTTTTTTGGACACACACCTGCAAAGGCAAGGTCTTACAGTCTTAGACTTCCAGTGAGGTTTTGCTCTATTTCTTTCCATGGGACTGATACTTTTTTGGCCATTTTAGGTCTTTATTTATATAGGACAGCTGAAGACATAAAAGGGAAGAGAGAGGGGGAATGACATGCAGCAGAGGGCTGCAGGGCGGAGTCGAACCCGCGGCCTAAACCTCTATATGTGGGCGCCTGCTCTACCAGCTGAGCTACCCAGGCACCCATTTCTGTTAAATAAAATTTTCTTGACTGCATCACATTCAAGGTTACATGGTTGACACCTTACATCTTTCCTCACAGAGCTATGCGGTTTCTGTGACTGTATTTAAATATATGCTGGACTTCAAATGCAGCATCACAAGAATCCTAATGCAGTTCAGGTCGGGTCCAGCCACAACCCCTGAGGTGGACTATGAGCGCCTTTTGGCCTAAATACATATCTCCCAGTCTACGCCTGTAGCTGTACAGGACCACACTCACCACATGCAAACACACAACTGAACACAGATAAACCCCCTCTGCTGGATTTATCACAGCTAGTCACTTGCCAAATGGGTGAACCACTCCCTGTCTGTCCCCCACTTTCTCTCTCTCTGACTCCCCTCTTCTCCCTTTTGGACCTGCCTCCATGGCTCCATATTGTCGTTTTATCTCTCTCCATTTCTCCCCATCCCATTCATCACTCTGCCTCCATTGCACCATGGGAGGAGGAGGATGGTCCTTCATGTTGTTCCCGGGTTTGCTTCTCTGAAGTAACTGTGTGTGCGCTTGCATGAGGGCATGAAAGAGAGAGACGGAGCATCTGAAAACACCATTACAGACCAGGTGTCCTTCCATCTGTGCTGATCATTTTTAACTTCTTCCTCTCTCTCTGAGTCTGCCTCTTTCTGTCACACCCATACTGTCCTCACATGACTCACATCTACACAAAGACATCCGTACAGGGCGGCATGACATTACTGAAATGACATTCTGCAAATGTGAAAATGAGTTAAAGCAATGGAAAAAGAGGGATAGGGCAGATTAGGGGTGGTGTTGAAGAAGAAGAAAAAAAAGGGAAAAAGAGTACTGACTGGTGGGCAGAGAGATAAGGAACAAAAGAAAGAACAAGACAAAAGACAATGCTACAGAGGGAAAATAACCAGTGTTTACAGGGATTAAGATGAAAAAGAAGGAACAAAGAGGTTTTATGTGCTAGTAGAAATTAGTATTTGAATAAAGAAATGGCATATGAATATTAAGGGAAAGGGGGAGGCTATGGAAATATAAATGTGGCAGAGGCATTGGTTAGGTCATCACTGCTGACATACATGCAATTTTATGCAGTGTTTGATGTGTGTGTGTGTATGCAGGAGAGCCAGGGGAGTCTATATAGTTCAGGCTCACCATTAAAACATGTCTGAGGGCTGCAGGAGGCAGCTGAGACTCCCCTGGGGGAGAACAGCTCACTGCCTGGATGGATACATGGATGGATGGATTAATGAATGTTTATGTGGATGTATGGATGGATGAATGGTACTGATATGTTAAGATGGATTGTCAGATTGACAGGCTGACGTATAGATAGAGATGTTTACCTGTAGATAGATTGGGGGCGGGGGGACTGATTACTTAATATTAAGCTTCAAAACAGATATCAGTGTGGTGAGGTCTATAGGTAGACATTTTCAAATATTTTTCAGCCCTGTCAAAAATATCTGTCAATGCTGCAATTTCAGAACCAAACAATGTTCACTGTAGCAGCACGGTTGATATATTATTGAGCATGAAAGTGGCAGTCCATGTTTAGTGGTGGTAAGCGGTCGTTGCTTAGTTGTTTTTTGCATTGCACCTCCTAATGATCAATAACATGTGCAAACGAAAATTATGTTATTGTCTTTTCTCTGCATTTTCCGTTCCCAGATTTTGGTATGTTATGGGTTTTCTTCTGTTCAGCCATGTTGAACATCAGTACTTTTACAAAATACCTGTTTCTATCCCTACCACTGTACGGTTGCTGCCACAATTGCTCATTGTATCACTTTTTTTCATAGACCAGAAGGTACAAACAACACAGGTTGTCTCTACTCTGATACATTCATTAGCAAACAGGCCTAAATTCACCTTTTATTATGCCGGACCTTCCTTCTTAAGGATCCCTTAGGGCTTTGAAGAAGAGGAAAATGTCTATGTATTTTAGATCAACTCGTCTCTCTGTTTTCCTGGAGGACTGAACTGATTGTGTGTGTGGGTGTGAAAGTCCCTCTTCTCTGCTCTGTCCCAAAGAGCCACATGACCTGATCAGGCCATCACTCATGTACACCCACACACGTCACATCACCCTTCTTCAGCTGTGGTAAAATATGACCATGCACTAATAATGATGTTGTTTGTCATTATTCACTACCACCTCCTCTTATCTGACATTTGTGTTTGTGTTGTTGGATATTCTGTGATATATGTATCTCTTCTGATTTATTGATGGCCTCAGGTTTAGCTGAGGCACTTAAAGGCTTCCTATTTGAAATAAACCAGAGAGACTGTTGTAGGCTCTGTCTGCCTCTCAGGGGAAAAGTTAAAAATAAAATGTTTTGATTTGGCAGTCTTTGGACAACTTATTTTGTTGATGATGTCTGGTAAATGTTTTGTTCAGAGGGCATGTTTTCGAGTTTACGCTGGTTTAGCAGTAGTAGAAGGTGTACAAATCAGTGCTGACACACCTGGAAGCACTGAGATGAGAAGAAAATCTGCACATGCACATTTGTCACACGAGCAACCATGGTTACAATGACACACTTTGCCCCAACAATGGCAGCCAGGCACTTGACCCACTTTTGCCCCATCTGTAAAAGGGGGCAATAGTCTCCCTTACAACCATCAACCCAGGCACTGTAACCTTAGAGCATCATGGTACTACACGTGAAGCTCTCCTCAGATTTGTGTCTGACATCTCAAGACTCCCAGCAGCTCCAGGTCACCCAGAGGCCAGCCAATCAGAGGGCTTGTAGTAAAGTCCTCGCCAGACCCCCCTGGCAGAACCAAGAAGCATTACAGTGTATCATCTTAATCAGACAGACATCTGGAGAGAGTGAGTCTGGAGCTCCTACATTTATTTGTCCTACCTCTGTAGTTTTATGAATGGTTTTATGTTGCCCCTTGTGCCAAACACAACACCTTATTTGATCCGGATTATCACACAATCAAAGGAGCAAAGGGAGAAATAAGAGTGAAGTCTCTCTGTCTTTCTCCCTCAGAGGTGATTTAAGCTATGAGCTCTGGAGTCAGACGTCTGTATGTATCAGCTCAACCATGCATGTGTGTTGTGTGTATTTATTGTGTGTGTGTGTGTCTTTGGGTCTGATTGAATGTGTAATTTTGTGTGATGTACTGTAGCAGGCACCTGCTGGTGCACTTTTATGGGACTGACCTCACAGACACACTCTCGCTGCGCTCCAGACGCAGGTTTAGGGCATTAAGTATATTGGCGGTAGTGAAATGGAAAAATGGTCCACACAGCCTGAAACAGAACGGTTTGTTTTATATTCCACCATTGTGCAAACAGGTTCCCTCATTCAATGTTACAGACACTAGTTGTTATATATATAAAAAAGCAGGGGGGCTTTTGAGATGATGTGTCTTGTTGTTATTTTAGGGGTGTCTTGAAAGAATACTGCACTGATTTAGCATTGCACTCCACTATAACAGACTCACTATAGACAGTTTCTATAAAAAATTATCAATTGATGTACCAGAACCAGAGATATTGTATTTTTTATTCTTCTGCTCCCTTGTCAAAAACCTGTTGCCTAAATTACCCACCAAACTTGAACACCGACAGTTCGGTCGGAGATTCCGGTGTCTTATGCTAGTCGTGGCTAATGTAGTCTCAGGGCGCTAGAAAGTGCGCCAGGCTTTAAAGCCAATTTTATATAGTTGCCAAATGGTGGAATTGCAACTTCTGTGTCCGTCACGTTATGCCCTTTGGCCCAAAAAGACTTTTACTCTTAGATTTACATGGTGAAAGAGACGTCTGTAAATCAGTGGATACATTTTTTGGAGCATCACAACTCCCAGGAAATGATTTGTTTCACTATCAGAATTTGATCAATTCAGTCCGATAACATTTGGAAAGTTTAGATGAGCTGCACAATTAAATCATTCAATCGCCATTCAAGTTAGTGTGCCTGCTGGGCCACACAGTGTGGAAGTAGTGCTGATCATCCGGGTAATTTTAGACGTGGCAGTTGAACTTTTTTTAGTGTCATGTACCACTGAGCAACTCTCATAGGAAGCAAAGGGGCTCCGCCTGGAACGCTGTATCCAGTTCTCTTTATACATCCATGGCTAGCCTCAAGCAGAGATGAGGAGTTGACTACAGAGGTCTGCTAAGCTCACTTCTTTTAAGCTCCACACCCCAAGATTTATCAGATTTCGTGCAGCTTTTTCTGGAGCCAGAAAAAGCTTTATACAACATTTTCCACATACAGTATGCAGTAGTACTCCCCAAGAACTTTGAAGTGTAAATTCAGTGTAGTTCCCCTTTAATGAATGTTGCATTAAAACATTAGTTGGCCTTATCGGTGTTTGACAGTGATTGTGCATTTGATTGCATTGACCATTGTTTTCATACTCAGAAAAACTATAATAAGAACATTTGTCTTGAACATTATGCCCTGCAGCAACCACTTGGAACCAATCACTGCAATTAACAATTCTATTATGGGGGAAGAAAATGAATTGCTGGGAATTTAATTAATTACACATTTGTTTCTTGCAGCAGCTAAAAAAATGGCTAAGATAAGCTTTGAAATAAGCGTAATTTAAAAAAACTGCTGATTCATTCCTCCATGTTTCATGAAAATAGTGCCAGTAGTTTTGTAATTAATGCACAGGTAGAAACAGATCTATCAGTCCCTACTACTCATTCAGCCTTGGGCACAAATAATACATTCAGTGTTTGTAATTAGGTAGACACGGTCTTGTTTGCAAGTATTTTTTCATCAAATTTGCATACTAATATGCATTGTGTTTGTACAGCATTGTGTAATTGTTTGTTTATCTCCAATTGTAAGCCTTCCCAAAGGTTAATAGAGCCAGTTTGGTGTCAGTTTCCTTTTCAAATGTCAGTCACTCAGACTGTCTCTCAGTGGATCAAAAAGACAACAGCGACATCTTTCTCCTGCTCTGTTTTCATGCTGAGATGTAGCACCTGGGACATACACTCCCCTCATTTAGCCCATCTCCCTCCCTGAGCTTCCTCTTTACTCCTTCAGTCCTCTCAGCTTAATTTTTTTTATTTTTATCCAACCCCAGTTTAATTCTTCTTCTTTCCCTTCCTCTCCTCAAAATCTCCCTGTCTGCTTCCCTTTCTTCCCCTGCCTCATAGGCGGCGGGTGAGGTGGAGGTTTGGGTAGGCTAATGTGGGAGCTAGGGAGGTAGATTTGGATAGCTTAGGCCGCATACACACGATCCTTGGTAAAACCGCTCTGAGGACGCGCTCGTTGCCACTAACTAGGCTATGATCCGTAACGTTGCATGATGACCTTATGTTTTGATCCGACAGCTGTTTAGAGATTGCTGGATTAATGGCCATCTTAAATAAAACAAGGATGTCAACTTCCGAACTGAGACGGCACTGCATCTCTTCTCTTTTATAGCCTAATCGAATAACATGACACAGTCAATGGCAACACATGTCAGAATTCAACACTTCTGCTTTACCCTTGACAATAAAAAGCACTACGACCTATGAATATTTCACTGAGAGGTTACACAATAAAATACATTACAATAATAATTATATTTTCCACACGTGGCATATCAATACATTACTGTCATTTAAAAAACTAAAAGTCTTGCCTTAATGTAGCAATAGCGCTGCTTCTTTTTGGCATCACAGACTTTTTCTGTGAGGTCACTCTCCACATGTAGCAGGCTCAGTTTTGACAAATATAATTTACGACATTGTCATCAATATATTTTATGTAGCCTGATGATTTTTTAGTCCACTCCCGAATCACCCATTCCCCTTTCCCGACACTGCCTTTGATTACCATGACAACCAAACCTAAAAGACGAACACAGAGTGGCCACAGTGCTTCAGAGTCGCTTTCAAAAGACTTAAAACACTTGTTGGGGAAAGTGGTCACAGCAAAAAAAGCAGTAGGGTAATACAGGGAATACACTGGGATTTGTATGCTTTAACTTTAGCGTAGTTGTGTGCACCAGGGACGTGCACAGACCCTCCATTGGAGGGCCCCTCCAAATATCTGTGCACGTCCCTGGTGCTCTAATCTGGTAAAAAAAGGCAGACTGTGGCTGCACTCAATGATTCTGGTTGAGATAACTAATGTTATGATTTGACAAAGGTTTGAAATTATTTGATAAATAATATTTATGTGTTTCAAATATGACATTTTCTCAAGACCTGCTACTCTTCCTTCCCCACCCTACCAGCACACAAATTCTGGGAGGAGTTAACTCTTATAAAGCCGGGAAAAGGATTGTTGTCTGTATTATATCAGAAAATTATCTCTTTGGAGGACCATAACCTAGCCAGGATTCGGTCTAGCTGGGAGGATGAGCTGGGAATTGATCTGGGACAGTATTGGGAAGGTGCACTGACGAGAGTCAATTCATCATCATTATCATGTGCCCGCTTGGCACTTATTCAGTTTAAAGTGCTACATAGAGAACATTACAGTAAAGCTAAGTTAGCTGAAATATACCCAGGAGCTGATGCAAGCTGTAGCAGGTGTTCTTTTTCCCCTGCTAATCTTACTCATACTTTCTGGTCCTGTCCTTCCCTTATAATATTTTGGTCGGGAGTGTCCAAAATTTTATCTGAGGCTCTCAGTATAACCATCAAACCGGACCCCTTGATTGCGATATTCGGTATCCTCTCAGAAACAGTTACTAGAGCTCAGTCCGAAGCACTGCAAAGGCACATGGGACTTGTTTTGAACAGTTCCTGTTTTCGACGAAGTATGTTTTAATGATGTTCTGTTAATATTTTGGGTGTTACCTGGGTTTTAATGTTGTGGGTTTGATTCAGTGTTCAGGTTTATCTACATGTATTGGTGTAACCATGACCGAGACTTGGGTGGGGATTGCTTGTGGGCAGTGAGGGTGCAGTCAACGTCTTTGATTTATTTGGGAATTAACCCGCCAATCGTCACAATAGTGTGTTAAGAATAGCTGCCTGTCCATGTTTTCAGGATGGAGTATTAGAAGTAGTAGAATGGAGACAAAAGAGAGGGTAGAAGATGGAGGCAGAGAGATAAAACAGCAAAAAGCCAAGTGAAGTCATACTTTCAGCCTCGCTGCTTTCTTTACCCTACTCTTACTTACTTTGCTGTCCTCTCTTTTGCCTAATGTTTGAAAGAGCTTTTTTTCCACAAATTCTCTGTGCTCTCATGAATAACACATGAGCATCAGCTGCAAACTCTCTCCCTTTTGCTTTATCCCCACCCCATTTTGCTCACACACACACACACACACACACACACACACACACACACACACACACACACACACACAGATGGCCTGGTTCAGGTCATTTCCTCTGTGGATGGAGGATAACTGGATTTACCAGTCTGTTGTGTTCTGTTGTTCTGAGAGATCTGTTTATGGACAGAAAAAAGGCAAAAACACAACCAGCTAATAAACTGTATGTTGTGGATGTGTGTGTGTGTGTGTGTGTGTGTGTGTGTGTGTGTAAATCCTCGAAGTCTTTTACGTCGACAGCAGCAGAACCCCTACTGACGATCACACTGCTCCTACAGTTCAGTAACAGTGGTCATAGTTAATAGCATATCAACCACCTTGTGACAGTATAATGTTAAGTTAATGTGTTTAGCAGAGTATGCCATTATGGCCTTCTGTGTTTTGCTGAGATGACATAATGGTGTTATTTCTCATTTTTTGTCACTGTGTGTGGTTGCCATTTTTTCTTGCTTCCATCGATGAACATTATATTACTCTCCTGAAAAGCCTATTTGCCCATCAAGTCTGATAGTTTCCAGTGAAACTGCTAGCGCTGTTTAAAACTCAGATATGTCATTTTGCAGAAAATGTTTCAGCCTCTGAAAAGTAAATGTGCTACATGCCTTTGGAGATGAATGAATAAAGTTCCCCAGCAGGATGCTTGTATCCATAAAACACTGTTTTTAAGCTAGAAGGGAGCTTTTTTGCCGCAAGGTTGTTCACTTGTTTGTCATTTTCTACGGCCAGTAGTGCTTTTTAGGCATTTAGGTTGTTGTTTATTTTACAGTCCACACATATTCACTAGGGGTGGTATGGTTCTCAAAACCCACGGCTCGGTTTGTATCAGTTTTAGGGTCACGGTTCTGTACGGTTCTTGTTATTTTTTCTTTTTATCTTTAACACTCCAGAAATATACTTCAGCATATGATTTTTATATCATAGCTAAAATTAGCATATTGAATTTATGTTGCACAATGCTTGCACACAGTAGCAGTTCTATCTATTATTTTATTTCCGCTGTCATCATAGGTAACATGAAATCCAAAATGTTCCCACACACCAGATTTATACGACGCTGGCGCATCCTTCAACTCCAGGCAGCCTTCCTTATCTCTCCCACTGCTCTCTACACGTGACGTGACGTGACCTGCAGCACTACACAATCCACCTACAGTACATCCATGCACTCAACTTGAGGAGCGGTGGCTCAGCTCGCCGCCTCTCAAAATCTGGCGAAAATCTTTCTTCGATCAAAACAAAAACAGACAGATTCAGCAACTGCACAGTCTATTTCTCGCTTAAAATGTTTTCAGAAACACGTTTCAGTGAACTATTTTCGTAAAATATGAGATCGTATTCAGAACGTAGACGGTACGAGACGTCTTTGAATTTCCGGAGAAACCAGACCCGCGTTTGTCCAATCAGTTGACAGTTTTAATTTTTTGGGCGACAATACAGATTAGCGCCACCTGCTGTTAAGGAGACATATTACATGCTCAAGTTGGAGTCAAAAGTGGGCACTACGGCAGTAAGCAGTTAGTGCATATTAACAGTGTACTGACAAACCGTGCGACGCACACACGCTCCAAACCGAGACAAGGGAACCGAACGGTTCGGATGTTTTTTCGTGAACCGTACCACCCTTAATATTCACCTGTCTCGGCATGAAAACTTGGAAGGAGAAAGTTACATCTGGCTGAAGCAGACTTTATGTTTAGATTTTGTTTTAAGCAGGTGTGTGTTTGTTTATATGTGTGTGTGGTAGATCCAGGTCTGCCTGTGGAAGTAAGTGTTGCACGGATATAACCAAGTTGGCCAATTATAACTGAGCGTGAAGTCATCAGCCCACACAGCCACGTTGCAATTTAAATGCCCCCACTCTTCCAAATAAACACACACAGGCACACACATACATAGGCCTACACACACACACACACATACACGTACGTCTCCAAACTAAACAAACCATTAAAGTTAACTATCCTTCCCCAGGGTGTCTTCGGTTGGGAGGTGCTGAAACATAACATATTTCATGTTTTTGACTTAAGCTGTCAGTCAGCTGCCAGGTTTACTGCAAGCTGCACCATTCCAGTCTGAGATCATGGATCAACCGACAGGCAGGCCCGTGCTGCTTTTATCATTCAAACAGGGAAGGCGGCATGCTGTGAGAAGCTAATTTAGACATCATAACATCATGCTTAAAATCAATTTAGCTCTAATTAGAGGGGAGGACACCTAGTTATCACAGCTCCGTTTCCTTTGTTATTTGCGTGACATGGCTCGATGGACGCTTAAAAAATGACCTGGCCCATTCAGGGATGGCGCTTGTGTCGGTGGATATGTTGTGTGCCAGGTGGAGATAGAACTCGTTGAATTCAGATTGATTACCATTTGTCCTCTGAGCACCTGCTTAAACACATACACACTTGCATGTAGCGGTGGATGAATTCCCAGTCCTATGTTTGAGCTGCATTACAAATGCATATGTAGTGTTTAGAGTGGCACAGAGCTCCTTTCATATGGAGATGCGTCTGACGAGTCCAGGCTTCGACCTGCCACCTCCTATCTGGTACAGCATTACACCCACAGCTGCTGCCCCTCTGACTTTAATATATCTCTTATCCTTTCTCTCTTCCTCCTCTGTTATGCTCTTCCTTCCTCTGTGTCCGCTCCACATATTATAATAACTCTTTACAATATGCACTGCAGAGCAACTTCTATTAATAGTGATGGCAGTCATGCCGTCCCAGTTGTTTGCCTTTGTTGGTAGCCTAGATACTAAATTAATGATTCTAAATGCAGGGACTGTGAATGGGGCTGTGTGCTTAAGGACTGAAATCTAAATGCATGGCACAGAGAAAATGCAAAGAAAAGAAGTCCCAGACAGCAGGGGCGACCGTGTTTTTTTCTAGTTTGCCAGGAGATATATATGATAGAGATGAATGTCAGTGAGGCTCATTGTGTGGCTGCCATGGGAGGTGTAGGCGACTCATCATGTACGTATGTCAGCGTGTGTGTGTGTGTGTGTGTGTGTGTGTGTGTGTGTGTGTGCTAATTATATGCACGCTCCAGTCTGATTGTCAGTCTGACGTGTGCTCACCTTTGTCTGAAAGAGGAGAGGGGAGGAAAGAGGGGAGAGGAGGAGAGCAGCAGGAGCGTGAGAGAAAGACAAAGATTTGGAAGAAGTTTAAGAGGAAGCAGGAGGCTCTGATCAAGCTTTTGTCAGAGATGTGTGTGTGTGTGTGTGTGTGTGTGTGTGTGTGTGTGTGTGTGTGTGTGTGTGTGTGTGTGTGTGTGTGTGTGTCAGACAGAACGAGAGCAGGAAGCCTTGCCATGACAATATATCCGTTGCTTAGCAGGTGCAGTCTGACCTGCTACACTCTCCCCCCACCTGCATCACTCTCTTTTCTATTTCATCCCTCCTGTCTGCCAAACAAAGGCAAGGAAGTCTGTTTCTACTGATGTCAGGCTGAACAAAGACACAGGATGAAACCCTCCTCCGTTGTAGCATTGCCTTTTATGTGCACACTACTTCAAAACACATTTTCGTTTTTACCTCTGCACCACCATCACTGACTTTTTTTATTACCATATATATTTATTCTATTTATATATATTCATATGTAGGTCAATGTCGAAGTGTGTGTGTGCTATGTTGGTTATGGTATAACTTGGATTGTTTAACAATGCAAGGTTCTGCTGGTGTTTTGGCCTCTGCTTGACATCTCCACTACACAAAACAGCAACACCTAAACTGAACATAAAGACAGTCAATACATATATTTGCCCTCCAAACTTCCACCCCTCCCCACACACACAAGAACACACAAACCTCAAATATCAGCCATTGATCTTCTCTTTCTCCCCTGCCTGGGCAATTATCTCCCTAATTATTCAGAATCCATCTTCCTGCTCAGTTTAGGCCATCAACCAGGAAAGTGTGTGTGTGTGTGTGTGTGTGTGTGTGTGTGTGTGTGTGTGTGTGTGTGTGTGTGTGTGTGTGTGTGTGTGTGTGTGTGTGTGTGTGTGTGTGTGTGTGTGTGTGTGTGTGTCAGGATTCCCTAATTACTTAAAAAAGACAGGGAGCCTGCTCTGGCTGACATTTGCTTGCACCCTGCAAACAGCAGCCTGCAGTGTAAATCAGGCTCCAGTGTATGCACATGCCTCTCTGCTACACATGTATACACACAAACACACGCACACACACACACACACACACAAATAAATATGCACGCACACATGCACACACAGGACCACCACATGGACAATATGTCAAACCTGTCATATTTAGAGAGCCATTAAGGAAGAGTCAGCACCCCAGCTCTTATTAATGATGTCACTGTGGACAGTATGTCGTATTAATGATGTCACAGCAAGAAGTGAGTTACAGCAGCGGGCGTTCATCAGCCTGTGTATGTGTGTGTGTGTGTTTATGTGAGAGTGTGTGTGTAGAGTGGATAGAAGAGGAGTGGAGCAGTGCTTCATTTGTAACACGGTCTGACCTTGATGCCTTGGAATGAACGATGGGGGAGGGGAGGAGAGTCAGGGAGGAGGAGGAGGAGGACCGCAGAGGTGTAACATCTCTTTGTCATCACCCCTCTCCTGTGGTTTTCCACTCGGCCCTGACGCTCTGCTCTGTGGTGCTTATAGTAGCACAACCCTTCTTTGTGTGCATGTGCCGAAGACGCTGTCCTTTGCTTTCCCAGTGTGGTGTGTGTGTGTGTGTGTGTGTGTGTGTGTGTGTGTGTGTGTGTGTGTGTGTGTGTGTGTGTATACAGGCTCAGACACCAGAACAACACCGGAACATTCCTCTGGCCTGACCGGGATTACACCATGCAGTCATGCAGAGAGAGAGGGAAAGACAGAATAAAGAAAAGTGCGAGAGAGGAGAGTTTAAACAGTGGTGGTGAGAGAGTCTTATTATTGGCTGCAATATGGTGATGTTGCAAGTACATCAATAACAGCTGAGGCAAAGACCTCTATAACATGTTTTTATCCAGACCCAAAAGTGGTTTTATTAGATATTCTGGACTCTAAAAGCTGATGTCAGAGCTTTACATGAAGCTGATGTCAGTTGAGAGGAGTTTAGAAAGGAGAGAGGTCAGGCTACTGTGTGTGTGTGTGTGTGTGTGTGTGTGTGTGTGTGTGTGTGTGTGTGTGTGTGTGTGTGTGTGTGTGTGTGTGTGTGTAAGAGGTTATGTGCACATAGGTGCTGACTACACGATTCCATGCCACACCATGGTTGGGTTATTGTGAACAAACACAATTTACTGTGATTTATGCCTTGACTCATGAGGACAAGGTTACAGAGGGGACTCTCTTTCGTGGCTTTGTACAAGCTGGACAATAAATGTGTACACATTATTTTCTTTCTCGTTTTTATTCTCCACTCCCCCTTTCCTTACCTCCGCTTTTGATTTTGCCACTTTAATAAAAATTCAATATCCCTCTTTTGTGGTAGAAATGCTGCTGCTGCTGTGTGTGTATGTGTCAGAGAGAAGTGGTCTTCCTACTGTGTGTTCAGTGATTGCCTCACTGTGGCCCAGAACCCCTACTGGCAATAGTATTAGCATCTGGAAAACAGTGTGTGTGTGTGTGTGTGTGTGTGTGTGTGTGTGTGTGTGTCCTGCAGCCTCAGACTAATGATGTTTTTGACGCGTTCTTTGTCTTGAAACAAAGAGGTGCTTCTGGCCAATACTCTTCTTGGTCAAACACATAATACACACTTATTGAAGAGACAGCTCTGAGTGTGAGAGTGTGTAAGATGTGTGTATGTGTGGTTGACAGCTGCGTCCATTTTGAGGACTCTTCATTGAGATGCATTGAAATTATTTGTGATGTGTGTGGTGTCTGAAGCAGCTCCTCAAACCCAGCCCTAGTCAAATTAACTCTACTTTAGTGTGTGTGTGTGTGTGTGTGTGTGTGTGTGTGTGTGTGTGTATTAACGCATATGAAACTACTATGAGGATGTAATCTCCATAAGTGATGACTTGAGAGTGCAGATGCATTTTGAGGTAATTATCTCTATTGGTCAATGACACACACACAGACACACACACACACACATGCATGCACGCACGCAAACACACACACACACACACGCACACACACACACACACACACACACACACACACACACACACACACACACACACACACACACACACACCTCCATGGGGGTGGGTACATGTGCTTCAAATATATTATACCAAAGTCACAGTGTGCTGTGCTCACACAAACCAGAGATGGAAATATCACAGCAAACAGCTGTGGACAAACAATTCCAGTCTCATTCACACATTTAGTGAGTGACCAGAGCCACACAAATTCATTAACAGACTTACGTATGCACGCAGACACACACGCACACACACACACACAGCTGACAGTAAAGTAAATACATCTATACGCAACTAGTGATATGACTTGCTTATCAGGCGTCAGGCAGTCCACATACTGCACTCTGTCAAGGTGAGACAATATGAATAGACATAAAGAGGATTTTTTTCTGTAAACAGTTGAAAGTGGGTAGGCATTGCAGAGTATTACAGTTTTTGGTGATTGCTTACACACGTGTTGCAGAATGTGGCTCATTGTGTCAAAACTCTTCACATAAACCAAATAAGACACAACACTTAAATATCTCACTTTTATGTCAAGATGAAACTCTAGCATGGCATTTTTGCAACAACATGATACACACATGTACCACTTGAATTACTCTTTCAAAGCAGCAACAACACACTGATGTGCTTTATACAAAACACTGCTCTCTTTAGTACTTTGAATACCTATTTTCTCATACAGGCTCCTGTAAAAGATTGTTCCACTACCGAACATCTACTTACAATGAATGCAAAAATAGAAAGGCATCAGAAAAAAAAAAAATACTGTTTATTTTTTTCCATTGCAGGTTTATACGACAGCAAATGCTCATACACTTTCCAACGCCAAGCTGAAAAGAATTCCTCAATCGGATTGAGAAAATGGGGAGGAAGGGGCCAAGTATACAACTGGGAAGTTACAGTATTGTGGTTGGGGAACCAGTCCAGGACCAGAGCATCCCAGTGGAAACTAACTATCTCAGATGACAACAAACCTGGGCTGCTGTGGTCCGTCCTGTACAACTATATTATGTAGTGCATCCAGAAATATAATTATGTGTGCAGTATTGTGGGGACCTAGGATGGCATGGTGATGGAGAACTTGTTGGAGACTAATTGCGGTACACAAGGTGATCGTGTGTGTGGGTGTGTTGCCAATTTCAGTAGTGTTTTACATTTTGAAGAGTGTGAAGTGTTTTCCCAATGTTGCAAGAGTTTTTATTCTTGAACAAAGTTTCTAATGTAAGAAACAGTTTGTAATGTTTTGTAAGAAGTGTGCTGCAGAATTGCAAACAAAGTACAAAGCGGAAAATGTGTTTGTACTTTTGGTGCCTTTGTTTAAGGCATGGTTACAAAAGTTAGGGGTTTTGATGCTTTTATCTAAGCATTCACTTTTAGTGTGTAAGCAATAAGCAAAAAATATAAGTTAAAAATTGAGTCACTCCCTATTTGTAATTGAATTACCCACAAATGTATCCAGTCCCTGTAATATATGTGAGAACTTTCACACATCACTATATAAATAAATCAATTTCACTTACAAGTGCCAAAGTTCAAAACAAATCAGTCATCATAATCAAGCCTCTTTGTAACTATGGTAGGATGACTTTAATGTCCTAGAGGTTGTCTTCTTATACATATATATATAGTTAAAACCAAGAGTTCAAGAGTTACTAAAATGCAGCCATTTATCATCTAATACCAAACCTAACCATTTAGTGTATGCTAATTCAATACTCTGTCTCCTTTCATCCACCTTTGAAACAGAAACAATACTCTAGGTGGGCTGACATGTCGGACAGCTCCCATTTACTGTAAGGCAGGTCTGGATGGTTCTGTTGTAGCTTCTGTTGAAGCTGATCCAAGGCAGCAACATATGGGGCACAGCTGAGATGAAATTACCCTATAACACACTAAAAGAGAGACCACAATGTTGTTTCTCTTTGGATTCAACAGTTGAACTTGATCAGGATCAGACCCACAAATGTGCAAAACATGAGTGTCACTGGTGTTAATAATGATGTGGGCATCTTCCATAGTTGGTGTTTTGCAATTTTTTTTAACCGAATGATACATAGTATAATCAGTGATCATCTACACCCTATGAGGGAGCTCATGTATTTCACTGTTTGATCAACCTGCACAACTTCTCTGGCTCAATAGGCCAGAAAGTTGCTTGATTATTGAGCAGTAGTATCCTTGTAAAGTATATACATTTTCCTTTTCAAGACTGCCAGACCTAGGTTCCCACAATTCAAAATGATTGATAGAGTTATTTTGGTGTTTGGCTTACTAGCAAAGATTTTCAGTAGGCCAATCTCTTAAAAATGCAGGTGAAATGAGCTGAAGTAGACGATTTAATGGACTCTCCCTTGTGTTATGAGTCCAAAGGCAGTTCATCATCCACCCCCATCTATCAGCACTGTGGTTTGTGCAATATTATTTTTGAAAGACAGTCTGTAGGTTTCTTTCTTTTACCTTTTATTATGAGATTAATTTATGCTTCAGAAAACCCCCATGTATTAGATGAAGCAGAGTTTTGGATGGTAGAGCTGCGTTGGGTGCTGGTGCTACTGGGTGCAGGGGGTTCTAAAGCACATATAATCCAAACACACACACACACACACACACACACACACACACACACACACACACACACACACACACACACACACACACAATGCTGCTAGTGAGGGTTATCTTCAATCCCAGATGTGCGACCAGCCGCCAGACCCTAAAGAAACTATGTACTCTGTGGGGGTGTGTGTTTGAATGTGTGTATAGCTAAGTCTTCCTTTCCATCCATCTCTCCCTCTCTTTCTCTCTCTCTCTCCCTCTTTCTCCCTCGATCTGCTGGGGTTTGACAGAGGACAGAATGTGTTGCTGAGCGCTGGACTTCAGTAACTGCACAGAAATCTGTGTGTGTGTCTATATGTGTAGTCAGGGATAGCTATGGGAAAGGATTAGGGCAGCTTTAGACAGGCTTTGTTTAATAAGCAGCACAACGGCAGCTCCGGATGGGAAACCACCCAACTCCAAACACACACACACACACACACACACACACACACACACACACACACACACACACACACAAACGCCACAAACAACACAGGAAAGATACAAATAGGCTCAAAAAAGCTTGGACCTTTGGTTTCAGTCATGATGGAAGCTGGGCTGTGGTTAAGTGTGCTGTATTTGTGTGTGTGTGCCCGTGAGCATGTGTGTCTGTGGGGTTCTGTTCCAGGGATTGGGGTCCCTGACTGTAGTAATGGGATCGATGGAGCTGAAAGCGAGGGATGAACCAGGGGATAAGGAATGGTTAAAGGAAAGGATGGAACTGTGCACATTGCCCAAGGAGCTCTGCACTGATTGGCTCAGAGTGACTGTGTGTGTGTGTTTCCCTGCAGATGTGAACAGCTTAGCGATTTTCTCAGCAGACCAATTAGATAAAGGAAGTTTGGTCCCCATGTGTAAAAGCCTCCTCCTGGTAATTGGAGCTTGATTAGTGTGTGTATTAACTGTTTTTTAGTTTTTTCATTTGTGTGTACTTTGGGTGTGTTGAGAAAGAATAGACTTGGCTTCCAGTGATTTGTGCTTACTTTTGAGAGTATATCTGTATGTCTAAGTCTAATCAGTGAAGTGATGCTAATACAGCTAAGGCAGCCCTAAAGAGGAAGAGCTGAGTCCCATCCCTCTTCCCTAATGAATGCAAATAGTTTCCTCTATTGTTTTTCAACATAGATTTTACCATCAGAAATTTGTTTCTCAACTAGGTCAGTGGGATAATACAGGCAGAGATGTAATGCTAAAAGCGAAGAAACCCTTAAACTAGAGTATTTCTTATACCAGCGCCATTATCCGACAACGACGTGAACCAACAGCTCCGGTAATGGAGAGAGATGATGAAAGTGTGATGGGTGCGAGCGGTAAAGAGGGAATGAAGAGATGAGAATGATAAAGACGGAGAGAGGGCACAAGGAGAGAGGTGAGGCCTGCTTGTGAGCACTACTCCTGGGAGCCTAAATGCTTCCTCATCAGTAAACAGTGAATAATTCATCTAGTTACCATAGAGAGCACACTCACTCTTACACACACACACACACACACACACACACACACACACACACACACACACAGCAAAAATCATATTCATGTCATAGACAGGCCATTTTTACAGCAGACAGACAGGTCCAGTGTGGAGCTTTTATTATTCACTAGCTTATGAACTCTGTGGGACCCTTCACTCTTTGACTGTCTGAACATGTGTGCATGTGTGTATTCGTGTGTACAGTTTGTGTGTATTTGAGGCATGAAGGAGTTTAATTTTTAAGGGTGGAAAGGAGGACAGAGAAGAGAGGCACACAACATTCCCCTATCCGTAACCCCGAGGCATTCACACACACACACACACACACACACACACACACACACACACACACACACACACACTTACACAGAAATGGCAAGAACAGATGACTGCTCTGGTTTTATCCCAGAAACAAATATACAGTTCCTCATTTCTCAGGACCTCCTGTGTATATTACAAACACACATTTCTCACATGAGCATATACATACACAAACACACCTCTTGCACACACACAGTTGTTCACACACAAACAGAGAGATGAGGATTGCTTCCGCGCTCACAGACCTTCACTCCAGCTCAAACTCGTGTGTTTAATTCATATTTGTCATGTATAATAACTGGATGTCTTAGTGGAATACTGCTGCATGCTGCAGAATAAAAGAACAATCTTTTTTTTTCATTTCCATAACTCCAGCCTGTGAATTATTATTATGCTAATGTTGTCGGGGAGCCACTGCTACTGTGTGCACTAAGGTGCCAGCCTCGCTTCTTTGGCAACTGGAAGGAAAACACAATAAGCGGCGGAATAATCAATGGTAAACTGTTTACAAAAGCGACACTCGTTGCCATTCCTTCTCATTATTCGATCACAGCAGCATTTCACATTTAAAACAAAACCAAATATGAAGCAGAGGGCTGTGACATGTTAATGAGGTACAAGAGGAGGAAATGGGTTTTGTCTCTGGGTAATTTCAGCCCTGCCTGTGTTTGCGTGTGTGTGTGTGTGTGTGTGTGTGTGTGTGTGTGTGTGTGTGTGTGTGTGTGTGTGTGTGTGTGTGTGTGTGTGTGTGTGTGTGTGTGTGTGCTCGTGTGTGTGTATGTGTGTGTTGTTTGAGATTACTGATGTGTCTGACCATAACCTCTGCCCTAGAATACTATGGACACCTGTCTTCCCACGCAATATCATCCAGGAACCTCCTGTTCAATGCAAGCCTGATTTATTAGACCCCAAGGGCTCCCTCTCTCTTGCTTCCTCTGTCTGTCTCATACTTTCCCTCTTTCTCTCTCTCCTTCTGTCTCTCTCTCTCTCACACACTCTCTGACACACACACACACACACACACACACACACACACACACACACACACACACACACACACACACACACACTCACTCACTCACTCACTCACTCACTCACTCACTCACTCACTGATTTACACCTTACACAGACAACCCTCATCCTGAAGGGCCATAGAGAGAAAAAAGAGAGAGATGGCTCCTGTCATTTTTCCTCTTTTAACTGGGGCTCAGCAGCGTTCTCTGTCACAAAGCCCCCGAGGGGAGGACATCAAACAAAGGAAAAACCTTTCACACTTTATTGTCTTTTACCACAGAGAGCCCATATCTCTTTTCTTACTCTCTCATTGTCTTTCCTATTTTTTTTTTACTTCTCTCATATTCCCTCCATTCATCTTCTAGTCCCTTTTCCTCTGTACATTTCTTTCTATATCTATATTTTATATAGTTTGACGTTTTGACAATGCCCTTTGAATGTGCCATCTTGTCAAAAATACAGCGAGGGAAAAAGGGGGGAGAGAAGGACAGAGACTGCAGAGTAGGAGAGAGACATTTAGAGTTTGAGAGGAGAGAGATGGTTGGCTGTGTTGAATCTAAACTGTGTGCCTAAAGTGTGTCAGATTAGGTGGATGTTTGAATAGCTGAGGTGCTGGGCAGGAAGCCTCACATGTACAGAAAGAACACCTACATTCAACATGCTGAAATTGGGCAAATAGCCTACTTCAAGCATCACACAACAATAAAACATTAGCCAATTTAAAGACACTTGAAAACTTTTCTCATCACGTTTTCAGGTGCTTAAATTTCAACGAATGACACAATGGATGGGTTTCTGGATCATCTAGTACACACACAAGGCCACAGGTGACCGCGTGATTTAGTCTACATGCTCGCTTCTGAAATGTACGTGCATATGTGCAGTTTCTCCTTAAACTGAAGCTGGTTCACCGGAGCTTCGGAGAAGTTCTTACTGCCTTGCAGAATATTTACCAGACATATCCTGGACTATGGTATATTGCTATTTATTTATATATAAGTGTCATGAGGTTAGTTAAAGTATTTCAGTAAAATGAATATTTTAAGGGCAGCTGGGGATACAGAGGGGGGGTTATAGTACTGTTGTTCCAAGACAAGAAAACTTCTATATCCTGTTGTGAAGTATGAGTGATTAGGCTACATTACTTTACTCATTACTAAAGAAAATATAATTATTTTTTTTAGGCATTACTTTCATCCCACTTTCAAACCAGTTCCATCAAAGGTGCCTTTGATGGAACTCCAAATCCTCCACACTCACAGGTCTCATCTTCTGTATTTAATATGTAGAAATAGAAAAAAAAGACACTGTGGTTTAGCAAGCAGCAAGCCAATATTTCCGTCACTATAAAACAGCAGCTAAGGAAAACAGGTGGAAAATCTGGTGGCAGGTGATTAGAAGAGTCTTTGGGGATTCTAGAAACCCCTTCAGAACAATGGTAAGTCTTTTAAAACGACATTGTGGGTTTTTCAAAAATGACCGGATAATTATCTTTTGGTTGGTTGTCTATGTGACTTGAATGTATGCTATGCTAAAAGCTACATCATAGGCACAAACTGAGGCTAACACATTCAAGTTAGGAAACTGTCGAACCCCAAAATGTTAACGTAATGGAGCGACTTGTAACTGTATTGCAATTGATGTATTTCAAATTGTACCTTTTCTCTACCTGTTAATAAAAAAGTAATGAAATTACTGTAACACCTTATTAACTGCCCCACACTTATTAACATGCAATACTTTACTGACTTGTATTTTTCACCTTCCGTTTTTTTAAATGTAGTTTTATTCATCCGTCAGAGAGGATTTCTTTTTTTTTAAATGTCATAATTGAATGCAAAACTCTCAAAACATCAGACAATTGGGGCACTCGTCACACTGTAGCTCCAACAGCTGCTTGTTTTCTACTAATAATATAATTCACAACTGTTATGGCAATGATAGACTGTATTTCCATGAGGAAATAAAACAGATACTAATTGTGGTTTTGAACAGGAATAGCACGGTTTTGAGTCTTTAGAAATCACTCTGGAGGACTCTAGTCTTTTCATTTAATCCTGATTTTAGCTGTAGTCTCATAAACATTTAGACTGAATCAGATTTTAAATATTTCAGATAGACAGTTTCTGGTTTTTGTTTCAAAACAGACAGAATAGTAATACAAGTAGGGACTACCGGGAAGTAACAACTGAAATAGAGCAGCTATTTAAACTTTGCTAAGCTTAATAAATTTTACATCATGATATTATCATGCCGAGTCTGTGGCTTGTGGCTTTGGAAAAGAAACATATTCATTCTTTTATCAATAATGTATAATATATAATATATATATATATATAATGTATAACTGTTCTGTCCTTGAAGAATATAAAACACTGAAACTATAATTTGAATAGAATCCCCTTGATGTTTCTCCCAGCTACGCATTTGAGTGTGTGACTCTGTGTGTTAGTGTATACATGCCACATGCAAAGTTACAGAAAGACTAACACTAGACACACAATTGGATGCGTTCTTACTGATTAGCTGATCAGCTGGATCACATAACACATGTACACTCACATAACAACTAGATGACACACACACACACACACACACACACACACACACACACACACACACACACACACACACACACACACACACACACACACACACACACAAACATTCAGTAGGGCCAGGACAGGGGTTAAACCAAATGGCATGGAGCGACCTTCATCTGCAGTAACTGTTTCCCTGTGGACTTCTTGCCCTTTTCGAGCAGGCAGAATTTCTCTAAAAGAAGACGCTCGAAGCGTCATTATTTTCATCTTCCATGCAGGAGAAGGAAGCAAATGGCTTGACACAGTTGGTATCTTCTGGTCTGAGTTGGGGGTAGGCTAATCAATACCATTGAGGGGGATCAATCCTGCTGTGTGTCTCTTAGTGGTTTTCACACTGTGTGTATGTACTGTATGTGTGTGTGTCATATCCCAGGTGGTCATGGTGTTAGCTGTTATAAGACCTAATGGGAGACCTCCTGACGACAGCTGTTAGGAGCTAAATTCTGCCCAAACACTGAGTTTAGTACACAATCTGATTGAATGTTGGAGACTGTGAGTATGCATTTGTGTGTTTTGACCTTGTGCATAGTGTGTATGTGTGGGGGAATGTGTCTCTGCACACACGTGTATATCTGTGTGTGTGTGTGTGTGTGTGTGTGTGTGTGTGTGTGTGTGTGTAGAGTTGTACCCAGGTGCACTGCCTGAAGGTTGGTGGGGTAGGAGGAGTGTGTGTGTGTGTGTGTGTGTGTGTGTGTGTGTGTGTGTGTGTGTGTGTGTGTGTGTGTGTGTGTGTGTGTGTGTGTGTGTTTGAAGGGATGACAGGGCGTGTCAGGGGGATTCTTCTCCCAAAATCCCAGAACACGAAATAAGGTCAAATTCAAAATATCGTATCACGGGGGGAAAAAAGGGAGAAAGACAGAGCTGGAAGGTATTTTTATGTAAATTATGATCCTCCACTGAATTACAAATGTAAAACTAAAACTGGAAATTTCAATTAAAATTCTATTCACTATACTGACTTTTGTTGATGTGATGGACATACATTGATAACAATGCTTCATAAAGACTGTGTTAATTGGAGTAGCTCTGTCCTCAGGAAAAATATTAATTTTGTATTTACTTACTGCAATTTTTGGCACAGATGCAATATGAATAAAAAATGAAACAATATTTTACTCAATACAAGTATAAAACCCTGTGTGGGTCTGACTCTAATTAAACTTTAAGTTTATACAGAGCTACACATCATGGATTAAAGAAACATTTTGTGAACCCTTGCATTCAAAATATGGCTCTTCTTTTGCTGATCTTTATTTTAGACAACAACTGTATGACAGCAGGGAGGTAGAGAGGATAATTTGACTATTCAAATGAAACAAAGTGAGTGAGACAGAGACAAAGAGACACAAAGTAGCGGGACACCTGCAAGGCCCCTTTCACTCCTCCTCCGTTATTCCATTTAGCCCTCTGGTGATTGGGCGTGTGTGTGTGGGTGTGAGTAGGAGCTTGTAAAATAATGGGAGACCAGAGAGACACACACACACACACACACACACACACACACACACACACACACACACACACACACACACACACACACACACACACACACACACACACACACACACAATGGTGTCTGAATATATAATATAAGCAGAATAAATCATGTGTGCAAATATTTGATGGTTCCATCTGAATAAGCTATCAATAGGAACTGTGTGTGTCGTGTGGACATGTTTAGGTCTTTTTTTATTTTTATTTACGAGTATATATCAATTGTAGCCCTCAGCTTATGGTTTTCCTTCTTATAAAACATAGAAAATAGCTTTTAAGAAACCTGAGGGAGATGAAAGGAGGGACTGTTAGGGTTAGCTTGTCATTGCAGCTGAAATAAATAATAATAAGTAATAATACGTGAGGTGGAACATTTGCAAATTAAGCATGTTTTATAAAAAAAATACATGAAATAAAACTAAATCTGCTGTTCACCCCAGCTGCTAAACTGTCATCTGGCCCAGATTTTACTTCTTGATAAAACATGCATTACAAATCTGTTTCAATTAATTAGACCTTCTTATTATCATATTGCACCAATGCTTCATGCTAATAAATGGTCTGTCATCAATGCTAATTTCTGTGATCTTTTTTTAAACTGAATTAAATGAGAAAATCGGACGTGAAAATTAGTCCTGATGGATGACGTCTTTTGAACTTTGATCACGGAGCCATGTGCTGCTTTCATCAAACCAGGCTGCTTTCTCCTCTGACATGAACACCAAACACAGTTCAGTTCTGTAGTAGAGAAAATCTGATTTTATGACATGGGGTCCCACACTGTTCCTGCTTGCCAGTTATTTGTGTAGATTTCATTCCTGCCTTTCCATATTTTGATTTAGTTTTTTTTTTCTGTATCACAATGCATTTTTTATGATGCAAATATTAATTTAAAACATTCTAAGATTTTTTTCATCTCAAGAGGGAACACTGACCTATATTATACAACTACCTTTATTTCCACGGTTGTTTCAGGACATTTCTAGCTCTAACAGCCAGATTGTTGTTGACTGAGTTTTGGACGCTGCACCGCACCCTTCACCCGGCCTGGGTGGGCCTGTCTGCAGGGTGCCAAGCAGGGTGTCTGTGGCCAGTGATGTGAATTGACATCCTGTTTAAAAATGGATCCGTCTAAATTATTCAGTCTGTTATTTTAGTGTCAGCATTCAGCAATGATGTCTGGTTGTCACGGAAACATAGTACCATGATCCAGAGGCCACAGCTGAGTCCCCAGAAGAAAAGAGAGAAAAAGATGTCAGCCTGATCATTTACACTGAAAAAATTGTGAAAATAAATACTATCATAGAAAATAGAAAAAGTTCTTCCTAGGGATAGAGAGACTATTTTATTTGCCCACTAGACATAACACAGGGGCCACGGAAATGAAAAATGTGTATACTGCCAGTATAGGGTGCAGATCATAGACTGTATTTAATGGTGGTGTAGATTAAATACCATACTTTTTTTAAACTGATGAATACAGACAGGCGGTTCTATAGCTCTGTCTTTCTCTTTCTGTCTGTCTTTCACATTCAAACACACACACACACACACACAGGATGGGTCGCAGGCTGTGTCGGCCAGGCTTTATGGATCTCCAGTGAAACATGAACACATGGAACAGTCATCTAGATTCCAGCTGCTGGTGTGGAGTTTCTCCCCATCTCCCACTGAGGTCCTCTGTGTGATGAGAGGGTGCATCTGGGGGCTGGCACTTCACTCACTGGACACTGCAAATAAAAACCTCTATTCATTGTCAGTAAGCTCTCCGTGTGCATTTGTCTGAATGCCTGAAAATCTACTTGTGTGTGTACAGTAAACATTTCTTTGTGAGCGATCAAGCTGTCAAGGCAGAGAAACGTCTGCGGGAACAGCTGGGGAATCAGACGGGGATTCTCTCTTTCACCTAAACACTGGGATTTACACACTGCCCAAAGCCCAGACACACAGCGCTCCTGTGCCAAGACGAACATGCATATGCATGCAATCATGCACACGCACACAAAGGACTCTTCCACTTGCACAGATTGCATCATACATTTCAGGTCATTTCATCATCTGTTAGTCATTTTTCATCCTTAGTGTTTCAACTTACTGTAAACAAACAATGATAATACACTCCTTGATTTATTCAGAAAGAGAAAGAGAGAAGAAGACAGAAAGAGAGTCTCTTGTATACAAAATGGTTCCTGTTCAAGCTGCTTACTTTTGTTTTAATATGCTTCCTACTGTTTCAGTTAATTACACACTGGCTCAGCAGCATTTTAAGCCCTATTTAACCAGACAAATTGAAAAACGTAGCACGGATTGTTTCTTTCAGAAGCAGGATCACACATATTGTATACACTCACTCTGGTATTTGTCCAGTTAAACTATTGCACATGTTGAGATGCAGTCAAAGCAAAAACTGTCACAGAGTAGATTGTTTCTTAAGTATTGTACAGCACTTGAAAGCTAGGCTGCTGTGTTTACAGTGCCCCAACACTGTAGAAAACTGAGTTCCTCCAGTCACATTTACACAAAATACATTTTTCCCTCATCACTTAAGATGCTGTGTGCCACTGAGCACGGGACGTAATGCCAGTCAGGATATGTTAATTCCCGCAGCAGCCATTTGGAAACACGCAGCATGCTGTCTTCACAGTGTGACTCCACATCCCACCGTCCCTATCGCGCTTTCATTCCTACCTGTCAGCAGATGAGAGCTCTATACACCTGCGGCCACCTGTGTTGGTGTGTGTATGTTTGTGTATGTTTGTGTGTACCCACCAAGGAGCTTGCTGTGCAAGCATATTCACAGCCAGCATTTCTGACAAGCCTAATGAATCTCCAGAGAACTGCTACCTGCCAGCTCTCTCTTGTTCTGTCTTGTTTTATTGTTCTCTCCCTCTGTTTTCTCCTTCTTGATTTCTCCCCCCCCTTGCTGTTTGTCTGCCTCTGTCTCAGTGCGCTCACTACGTGGGTTTTCACCTCCATCAGCTAACAAGCCTTTATCTGTTCTGGATATAGTACACATCTTACATATACACATTAACTCCCACAAAACAAATGATCCAAGGTAGACATTGCTGTTATTCATGATATGGATTAGATGAACTTCTCTGACAACAGTGCCGTCTGATGCTTTGTTTCTCCAACTTCAGCCGTGTGTGAGAAGGAACCTTATTCCAGCGAGGAGGCTTTAATTATACTTACCCATGCTGTATTAGTCATGCCTCAGCTCAGCTTGTCTATCCAAAATCCATTACCTATGCCTGAGGAGGCCTTGTTAGTTCACAACTGAGTGCTAATTACACAACATTATGATACATAGGCCTCATCTTGCTATAATCACAGTAATTAGGGAAATAAAGTTGGTCTACATGAGCAGGGAGGCAGAAGAACCACAACTGTGGAGAACAAAAGATTCAAATTCACTCGGTCTAGCATCCACCTTAAACGTCCTTCAAAATACACATGCTTTAATGTGAACACACACACACACTCCCATACATATATATCTCACATGTTGGTTAAAAAGTTGTGACTGCATCACTGATCTGTTGCCTCGCATGAACCGAGGGGGAGCGTGCACACACAGAGCATGAGTAATGAAACGCTTCACACTCATTTGCCTTTTGCACTTCAAATGAGATTGGCACGGCGCAGCGTCTAAAACACAACCATTAGATCTATAATGACTCCACAGCCTACTCCCCGTGGACTAACTACACACACACACACACACACACACAAGCATGCATGCACGCACGCACGCACAGACACAGACACACACACACACACACACACACACACACACACACACACACACACACACACACACACACACACACACACACACACACACACACACCCAGCCCCCCAAATAGTCTATGTATTATGCATTCCACCCATCTGCCACTCTGTGAGCACTCTATCCCAAGGGGAAGAGAGGGAAGGAGAGGGGGAGGAGAAGAGAGGGAGGCACTCACAGCTGGATGTAGGAGAGCGAGAGGGGTTGTGAGCTCACTCTCTCTCTCTGTCAATAGGTTTTTCTATCCACCTGTTTCATGCACATTTTGAATGTGCGCATAAAGGAACCCTCAAAACATCACAAAAAAGTTTTTACGTGTAGCTGATTTGGAGAAGTTGGTAAAATTGATAAAAACAAAATGCGACAAAGTGCAATTGAAACAGACAAATTAATCATGAAGTAGCCTATATGAAGCATAGTGGCTTAGACGTCCACTGAAGCAACGAAAATGTTGGCACACAAAAATCAGTTTGGAGCGATGAGGAGACTGTAACGTTCCTCTAAAATACATGAAACAAACATAAATGCCTAATTTCCATCACATTTTCAGCAATTTTTTCCCATACCGTTTGGGGTTTGACTGTCTCTCTTTTCATTACAGCACCTTTATGGCACCTGACTGGAAGATTAGTGCTACCTAGCCTAGCCTACTGTTTATCTCGATCCAACTCCTAATAATTAATTAAACATTAAACATTAAACATTATAATTAAACAGTTTGGGGTTCAAAACACACATTCATTTACATTTTGTTTTGACAATTACAGTTACAATTTATGCATTTGAATATTAACCTGGCTAAAATCTCTCTCTCTCTTTCTCTCTCTCTCTCTCTCTCTCTCTCTCTCTCTCTCTCTTTCTCTCATCTGTATACCTGTCAGGTTGCGGGCTGCTGGAATGTGAGAGGCTCACCTGTGTTTGGGCTTCCTCCTCAAAGACAGGTATGAGCATATGGCTCCGGAGTGTGAGTGATTTATAGATGCCCATACCTTTTCTGTGTGTGTGTGTGTGTGTGTGTGTGTGTGTGTGTGTGTGTGTGTGTGTGTGTGTGTGTGTGTGTGTGTGTGTGTGTGTGTGTGTATATGTGTTCGCGTGTGTGGAAAATGCAGCACATTAACAAAGTAACCTGCTTGTGTGTCTGAGAGAGAGAAAAAGAGAAAGGGAGATGTGTGTGTAATGTAATTAAAGTACATGCATAGAAAGCCAACTACATTAACAATTAAGAAAAAGATTTAACAAAAATCTGGGACATTTTCTACATGGTCAGATGATCAGGCATGGTCTGATCATCTGACCATGTAGAAAATGTCCCAGATTTTGGAAGTTATGCACTCACGCACACACAAAGAGACACCTCTTATCCCAGAAGGAACGTTGATAGAATCACAAGGCTTTTGCTTATTTATCTCGATGTTAACTGGCAAATTGACTGACAAAACAAGTTTCACTGCAGAGCAAGCTGGAGGCGCGAAGGGAGCCGTTTTAATAGCGTGTCTTTGTCTCACAGCTGCCAAACATTCACCCTGACCCAAACCAAACTGCAACCCCATGATCCTCATTTGCCCTATTACATCCTTCAGCTGGTTCCTACTTACTGCTCTATGTGTGTGTGTGTGTGTTTGTGGAGAAAACAGAGGCTTCGTTGTCACCGCGCTGTCTGATGCAGCTGTGTGTGCTTCAGATGTTTTTACACGAAGGATGAAATGATAGATGAGGAAAATAAAGAAGGGGATGAAGAGGGTAAAGACAAAGATGATGAAGAGACAATAGAAAAATAATGTTCAATCTGTTTTTCAATTTCTTAAATGGGTCGTGTTTAATCATTTCAGATATCTTCACACTTGACTCCCTTTGTGGCAAATAATCCACTTTACAATAGGTTACCTGTATGTGCCCCCCCCCCCAAGGAATTATACATTTACCTTTTCCAGTTAAAAGAGAAAAGTGTCCCTGACATTCAGATCCTTTTCTCAAGTAAAAGTAGCAATACCACAATGTGAAAATATTAATTTACAAGTAAAGGTCTTACTTAGAATAGAATAGAAAGTCTGTATTGTCATTGTACAGAATACAACAAAATTAGGATAAATAGGACACAAATTAATTATGTCTTATTTAGCCAGGTTAATATCTAATAAACTGGTGACTGAGTGTATATTTTTAAGCTGTTTAATCCAGAGCAATGCATCATATTTTATAAAATCATCATAGGTTTTGTCCGTAATCTAATCTGTGAGGTAACCAGTGATTATAGCTGTCAAATAAATGTAGGGGAGTAAAAATTACATAAATCTGACAACAGAAAGTTGAAAGTAGCATGCATTCTTTTACAAGTACCTCAAAAAGTACAGTACACGTCGCAGTTGCTTTCTTCTATGTATGCAAAACAAGCAGGTGAGATAAGAGGAGGAAGGAGAGGAGCACGATTAGAGAGAAGAGAGGAAGGACACAAAGCACTATCATGATTATGTGTTCTATTTTCTCTCCTCTGTTTCTATTTTTAACTGGAGTGTCATGATAGTATTTGGGCTTTACGTCAGTACCAGTCAATCAATGCACATCAGCGGGCTGGTCTGGGGGAAAAAGAGAGTGGGGCTGAGAGTGTAAGAAGAGAAGGATCAATGTGATAATCTCCCTCTCTGGAATCCTCTCCCACTGATCTGAGCTCTCTGATGACGCTACGTTTCTCTTCAGCATTTCAAAAGATAAACTGACCCTGAGATGAGTGCTCTCGCTTTTCCACTCTGACACGACGCACCTGAAACCAGCCTCAGTCTCCTCTCTTTGTAACAGTGAAATGAATGTGCAGACACAGGAGGTCTGATAAGGCCAACTCAAGTGAAACACAACATGAGTTTGGCGGGGAGTGAAACAGCTATCAAACAGGCTATTATGGGATTGGGTTTCCACTTGCATTACCAGAGGCTTTGATACCTGGATTTTATCTTTTATGTTATCGTCTCACATCAGGAATATAAACACACACTCACACACACACTCACACACACACACACACACACACACACACACACACACACACACACACACACACACACACACACACACACACACACACACACCTGTGGTCCCCGCTGACCTTTACCACTCACCTGTGAGTCAGGAATGGGTTGTGTGGGATTTTTGTGTGTGTGTTGTGGTGGTGGCTGGCACTGAGAAGGAGTGAGAGAGAAGAACTGGATATAGTATGTGTGCAGTGTTGGAATGTAACTATGTACTCAATATTATTGAACTTTTACTTTATTTTTAATAGCTGTAGTTACTAGTTACTTTACCAATTACATTTTTCATACAAAATACGATCCCATTTAACATAGGATGCATTTGTTCACTGCAAAAAATGTCTTTCTTATCAAGTCATTTGACTTATTTTATGTGAAAAAGTAATCTACCAGTGCCAGTTTTACTGTAATGCACATTCATTTATTTCAAATTTTAAAAGTTTCACATTATAGTGCTCCAATGCACTTTAATTGTTTCAAAACAACAATTACACTTCTTTTGAAATAAAAGTACAATTACACTTCTTTTGAAATAAAAGTTGAGTTTTTTCTCTTAATCTTACAAATTACTACATGTATAATGATAATCCAATAATATAAGCCTTATATACAGTAATACTATGACATAGACCATTCTACAGTAATTTTACTTTAGAGAATTTAAGTCATTTTTGTTACTCAATTATTATGTTCTTTGACCTAAAAATAATTTTGATGCATTACTTTTATATGTCCCAGAGTATTTTAACAGTGTAGTATTACTGCAGTAGTAGTACAGTGAGAGAGAGAGAGAGAGAGAGAGAGAGAGAGAGAGAGAGAGAGAGAGAGAGAGAGAGAGAGACGAACAGATAAGATTTATTGCAACATCTTACCTTTCCTATAAACACAGCCTTCGACATGTTTGCAACAATGCAAAACTCTCAACACTTACACAGTCTGGCGCACACACACACATGCATACACAGGTGTGCATAGAGTTGCGAGAGCCATTTGTTGAATGACGGGCTGTTCGGAGTTGGGGTGAGGGGCAGGTGGAGAGAGGTAGAAGTGGAGAAGGGAGGCAGAGGTGTTAACGTGAAGACAAGCTGGATGTTCAGAGACAGACTGTCTTTGTGCCTGAGGCGCAGCGTGTGAATGCATGTGTGACTAGCAGAGCAGCTCTGTAAAGATGTGTGTGTGTGTGTGTGTGTGTGTGTGTGTGTGTGTGTGTAAGGGGGTGCTCCCGGGTCTCAGCTGCGGTGTAATTGATTACATGAATTAGTATGAAATATAGAATTAAACTCCATGAATAGGGTCATATGTTATCAAGGTTCGTGTGTGGGCGGATGTGTGATTAGAATGAAATATGAAATTAGCCATGATGAATAGCACCATATGCACACATGTAATTGAATTAACTAATCTGTGTTCGGGGTGTAGGCATAAATGAAATGTTCACCTAGTGTGCTTCATCCTGCAGAGAGGTGGCAAGTCGGTCAGAGAGGCAGTTTTAACTGTCAAAACTCTGCTTGCTTAATTCCTGTCCCAATATTTGGACAGGATGTACAGCAGGGTGGCAAATTAAAGGAAAAACAAACTTATTTGGGGTTTTGATGATGGTGGTGCAGGCACTGTTCAACACATTGGTTTTATTATGTTGAGATCTGCTGACTGTAAAACCTTGATCATATGATTTTAATAGTCATCAACAGTGGTGGAAAAACTCCCTTTTTAAAATTAAGGTATGTATATGCCTTTTATTTGATAGTGGACAAATACACATTTATACACTATAATACAACATCTGACAAGATTTTCTGACTCACTGACACACACGCACGCACGCACACACACACACACACAAACACATGCAGACTTCTTCATTGCTTGGTGAGATCAGAGGCTTCTGGCACAAACAGGAAGCTAATATAATCTAATATCAGATTTTGTTTGAGTTGCACACATCATCTCCTCTGGCCGCACTTACTGTCATATCCTTATGAGCTTTATAATGACTGTGTGTGTTTATTTTACTGACACAATCAGTGGGGAATGAGAGGCCGTGACCATACAGCGCAGTGGGTGTACGCACTGTAGTTGAGTCATGTTAGAGTGAAAATATCCGGCTATGACACATGGTACATAAAATATCAGCCACAGTGAAGCTCTGTTTGCTGCATAGCACACACACACACACACACACACGCACGCACGCAAACACACACACACACACACACACACACACACACACACACACACACACACACACATTTAATATGCACAAATGCACATACTGTACACATGCAAACAAGTTAAGCCAGTGTGGCACAGTCAGGCAAAATGCAGCAGATGAATACAGCTCTGCACAGACACATGCACACCTTCAACACACTTACTCTCTTGACAGAATACAAACCGAGCAACTAAAAACATGTTGAAGATAAGTTGTTGAAGACACACTAAACATGATCTAGAACTGTAGCTACCTCTGTGCTTTCTTTGAAGCCTATCCAACTCCATAATCTTTAGTTGAAAAAGGAGTTTGGGTCAGGTTAAAAATATTTGCATTACAAATTTTCAAATGCATTTCCACCGCCTCCACAAAGAGCATGTGTAGTTATTAATTTATGAATTATAGCTGTAGGGGGAGGAAACAATAGTGATAGCAAAGGTAGGCTCCTTTGCACTGTCTATGCAGTGTCTTGTCATTATTGCCTTGGGGTGTTTACATAAAGTCTCACATTGTATCTTCTGCAGTTTTGTTCTTTTGACCGTTACAGATTTACGACTGTTACAGTTTGAACAGTTTTGTTTTGTCTGGACTGCTTCATATTACAGAGGTGCTCCCTTCACATTGTGTTCTGTTCTCTATTGTGAGCTTTTTGCCAATAACGTAAGCAGAAATGCAAACTTATCTTAAAAAATCCACAGAGGGAAAGTTGGTGCACATCTCCTTCCAACTACAACAAAGTTATTTGGAATAAAGTAAAAAATGTGAGGTTTAAGTGAGGCTTAGTGGGTTTCATCAGAAAACAAAAAACAAGCATGGAGACATGGAGCCACTAGGTAGTGTATATTACCCACCAATTAATAACATATAAAAAGATGAAATAGATTAAAACCATAGCAGTGTGGAGAACTTCCTGCATTCAAAGTTATGACAGGCATTACAATTTGCAAGTCATCATTTACTCTTCACAGAATGGTATTATTTTGTTTTTAGTGTGATCATTTCAAGATCAAAATGTGCGTGCATAGCATCCCAAATAATTAGAAAAAGGCGTTTCATTTATACCTAAATAACAAACAAATGTATACAAGAAAACAGATTCATGACAGCGTCTGTGCTATTTATCTCTCTGGGAATGTTTAGCTCATAACTAGCCTATTACAGCTGGTAAAACTAATTTGCTTAGTTTCCTTTTGTTGTCCGGGTGGAGGGGTTACTATTATTATTATATTATAGGAATAGTATTATTATTATTATTGTTATTAGCCTATTATTAATATTATTAGAGAGAAAACACAAGAAAAACGCATGAAGAAATACGCTATGCGTGGCCTATCTTAGGCTCTGGTTTGTGATCAGCTTTCACTTTGCCAAGTAAAATACCTTGGCTTGGCAGCGCTACATCGGAAACCCATTATTCTCTTCGGTATACACAGTGATTTACTGGCTTCTTACCAACGTTTTACAACTTTTATCTCCGGCCTCTTCATTATTTTGTAGTCTGCCTCTCTCTCTCTCTGTGAGTGAGAGTCGTGGTAGGCGGGTTTTCCGCCAGCAGGGTTTGGTTGATTCTCTATTGATTTGTTGGAGGGGCAGAGGAGGAGGAGGAGAAAGTGAAAGGGGAGGAGTGGAGGAGAAACCCCGGCCTGGCTGGTGAGGAAGAGAGAGATGTGAGTGTGCGTGTTTAGGACGGGAGAGGAGAGCACGCTGTGATCACAATCAAGGGGAAAGTCCGACCGCGGAGGGAGCGCACTTAAATCACGTGCGGTGTGGATGTTGTACAGGGGGAAAGTAAAACTGTCGTCGGAGTGACTTATCCTTGTACTTTGTTTTCCTCCTCTCTTTGCCTTTCGACCCCCTCCGCCCTGCATTCCGCGGAGCAGCTGTGTTTTAATGCCCCTGCGCACCCGAGGAAGAGAGGAAGGAGACAAGAGTGAGGAAGAAGAGGCAGAAGAAGGAGAAGGAGAAGGAAAAGGAGAAGAAGAACAAGAACAAGAAGAAGTGAGAAGGCCTGGACACTACTCCTCCTTGCCCTTTGGAGGTCCGTCCACTCTCCCCTCCTGGCCCTGCATGGACGGGGATGGGGAGAGCCGGATGCTGTTGCCGCGGGGCTGAGCGCCTCGCATCCCCGTCTCTGGTGCGCCGCTTCCGGCCACTGCTGCTGCTGATCATCGCTCTCTGCTGCGGTGCTCACATAGGTAACTAACTAGCCTACACTTCAACGCCGCAACAACGAGCGTGATCGCAACTAATCTGTCATTTCACGCACTTTGTCATTCAATTTCGCACTAATTGCTGTGCGCTGCACTAATTGCAACCACAGTAACAACATTTATTGTCAGTCTGTTGCATTAGGTCTTAATCCGACATACTTTATTAGTTTTTAGGCGTTTGTAATCATTGCGTTTCCGATCCTTGTGTTGGGCCCAGTGCTGCCTGACAATGGCTCTCTCTCCAGCGGCAGTGCAGCAGTCTGAGCACGGATCGAGTTTCTCCTCCTCTCTCCTGGGCCGTCATTCTCCTGTCTGCCCCTTAATGGCTCATGGAGGAGGGGAAGAGAAGGGAAGAGAGGGTGACTATCTCTCCTCGTGTCCATATATAACAGATACCTTTCCTCAGAGCAATATCGAAAGAAACTAGGCTATCTATGAGTATAAATCTGATCTGAAAAGTTAGTAATCGGGGCTGTACTGTTTTGTAAATCAGACTAAACCTATTGTGGAATACACTTTATGTTCAGTTGCATGGTGCACATTTATAAAATGCATCATAAGAGATGGTTTGAAAGTGATTTAAGTTACACAAGGTATATTCTTCTAAGGAAAAAAAAAAAAAAAATAATGCTTTTCTGAACAGCAATGTGTTTGTATTTGTGGTTGTTTGTCTTCTAATTACCAAAAGCAGAAAGTCCCACATCCCAATCTTAGCCACATGCTGGACAGAATAAGAAAACAAAGAATTAAACAAAAGAAGAGAAAGCCAAAAGTTAATAAGTGGTTTGTAAGGATTACTGACACTAAAACATAATATGACTCCTTGGCTGTGGCTGTACAGAGGTCATGTTTTACTATCCACTTATTTACCACAGTGTGTGTTGGTTTTAAATGTATCACCACAGATGCATTTTTCATGTCCTCTTTCCAGAAACCAGCTTTATTTTTTGGGCCAAGTCTGTGAATGTTGCTGTGTGTGCAGGGGGTCTGCTGTTGTGGCAGCTGTCTGTTGAGCAGTCACACCTTCAGTAATTAGTTTAACACGGCTCAGGCAGCGGGACAAAACCGCCTCTGCACGCAGCCTGGTGGGAACAGAGAGACCCACTTCACATTAAAGACCCTCTTGGCACCTTCTGCTACACGTGCGTCACCTGGAAAGAATGTGCATATATTTAGTCAGTTGTTTAATTTGTTATAACTTGTACATTTCAAGGCATTCAGACATATTCCATTGTCGCTCCAGCCATTAGCATGTGTCTGTTTAGACAGGGTGGTAGGAATGTCTGAGTTGTTGACTATTGTTCCCACTCCTGAGTGTCTGGTCGAGAGGGAGAAAGAGTGCACGCTGTAGTGAGCTCCTGTAAAGCTTTGTATCTGTAAGCTTGGAGGGCTGTTTGTGTGATTTGAGCTCAGTGTGTGTGTGTGTGTGTGTGTGTCTGTGTGTGTGTGTGTGAGAGAGAGAGAGAGTGAGAGAGAAAGTGCACACAACAAGGTGATCAATAAGCACTTCACAAGCTATTCCCTCGGCTGAGAGATGATCCCAGTAGATCCTTTTCTGATCTCCGGAGATCAGAAAAGTTGGAGGCTGTCGGATAGGGAGACAAAGAATCGCTAAACTGAGCCTGAGAGATTCAGATGGAGGATCTTTTGACCTCTGTCTGATGGTGGAGAGGGTGCCTCAGGATGCGGGAGTGAGAGACTGGTCAGGGAATCAGACTGCGATGGCTGTAAACAGGAAAGAATATGGCTATATCAGAACAATGCTGATGGAGGGAAATGATTTGAGCTGGAAAAATATTGAGAGAAAAGAAGAGATGAGACCCGGGAGTGGGGGATGGAGTGATAAAGAGAGGTTTATATTGTGGTAGGACATGGAAGGAGTGCTGTGGGCATTGCTGGCTGTTTTATTGTGTCTATATTAGATACTCACCACAGGGGATGAAACAAACCAGGCTCTGGATGTGTTGAACAGCCTTTGTGCATCAGCTCCTCACATGAGGAGTTCTTTATTCTCTTCTTAACACTATTTTCAAGTCAATTCAGTATTCATCACCTCAACTCGACTTACCACAAATTGTTTATTTATATGCATAGATTGGATTTTCTTTTGAAAGTACAGCTATGCGTGTTTATAAGGAAGGCTTAGGAGTATGGCTTTACAAAAGGGAGATCATACTGGAAGCCTTGAAGAGCAAAAATATTAAAATTGTGCTTTATTATTATTAATCATCTCATGAAAATCCCCTTTTTGTGTGTGTGATGCATGCACAGGGAGGCAGTGCAGGGTCAGCTGGTGTGAAACTTCAGTAGATGCTTGTTGTCAGAGAGGTTTTAACCTTTATATAAGTCAGTAGTTTGAACTCAAGTCCTTCAGTTACAGGGCCGACTCTCTTCTCTGCTACGTCACCCTGCTGGGAAAATGTCAGTGAATGAGTTCTTTTGTGTGTTTTTAGAGCAGCTCATGATTCTGATACCCCTTCGAAAGAGAATAAACCCGCTCTGATTAGATTGGGAGCGGTATTTAGGTACTGCGGGGCAGATAGGAGGGAAAGAAGGAGGCTGTTGGTGCGCCAGTCAAAGACACAATGTGTCCTCAGTACTCAGACTGTCTGTACAGTGGTTGTTGGCATGGACGGCAGCCTGTGTGTGTGTGTGTGTGTGTGTGTGTGGGTCTGTGGGTCTGTGGGTTGGTGTCAGTATTTAACAGGCAGGAGAGAGATTCTAAAGCGGGGTGTGAGTGGGGGTCCGTACCTGCACCTTGATTTCTAAAACTCAGATCACTACTGCCCCCAAATGGTGTTGCCCGACTCCTTCATGCCCCAAAATGAAATAAATGTACAAAGAAGAGCTGGAATGTGCTGTTTGCTTCTGTGTGTTTATGTGTAAGTGGTTTTGAAGTGATGGTGTGACATTAAGGGAATAAAAACCATGCACTTTCTGCTTTTGCTTGGCCATTAGAAGATCATAGCACCATCTGAAGATCACTGACTGTGTGCATTAGGGCTGCAACATACATCAATTTTTGCAACAACGTAATTTTATCGAAATCGCAATATGAACTAGTGCAATATCCAAATTGCAGGGGGGCGAAATATTTGTTAAAGGCAAAATATGTTCCAAACCATTCTAAAATAAAATATTGTGGTGCTGCAGAGACATCCTGGCTTAAAAATCGTATCCTACAGACTAAAGAAAAAATCTTTGTTTGGTACAGATCCTTGCAAAAAATCACACTTCAATCTTTTAAAAAATATATTTTTCAAAGAAAATGAGAATAATGATACAAAAATGATCATTCCCTCCAATATCATGAATCATATTGCAGTCGCAATATCAGTCAAAATAATCGCAATTAGATATTTTCCTAATATCGTGCAGCCCTAGTAAGCATTTAACGAAAGCACAAGCAGCATTCTTTCTAAGATAGCTATTTGTGTGTGTGTGTGCAGCTGCCCATACACTGCAGAGCCTCTCTCTGGCCTAATCTAATGGGAGAACGCTGTGGCTGATGCATTAGGTCTGGTCTCTAATCTCTCTCTCGCTCTAACTCCCTCTCTCTCTGATGATCTATGATATAAAAGGCTGGTTTGACCCTTGTTACATTCAGAAATATAGCAACAGATAAAACATCAGGGACAATTTTGGACCAAGAAATTTGTTCCTAATGGGTAAACAGGGACCGAATAATCAGTCTTTTGGATGCATTACCTTACTTCAGCCTGCTCTGTTGCTCATAGCTGCAAACAAACATGAAGTTATATCTAATAAACTAAATAAACATTTCTGATTGTGTATTTTATCTGCTAAAGCTACACAGGATCACAAATACAATACCCTCAACAAAAATGGAACATTATAAGCTTCACAAAGTCATGGTAGTATGTTTGTGTACATAGCACACCTTGTATTGTTATGTGCTCCATGGCTATATAAGCAGTATTATCTCACTCCTTGTGGGAAAACGTTCTTTATCTTTTCTCTCTGGCTGCTCTTTGGTTTATTACACTTAAGGTTTATTACACTCACAGAGCGGCACTAGTGATTCATCAAGACTTTTAACTAGTGGACGGTTCTTTTTCCGATTTTATTACGTTGGATTGTAACAGGCCGGTAGCATTGTGTGTTTAAGTTCAAAGTAACCTTAATAGTCTTCTGTGTGCACATGAGCTTTGCATTTTTCTCAGTGTAGTACATACCCACATTATCAGATGAGTGATAATCTTTAAGGCTGTTAGGGCAGTTCCTGTAATGATATCACTCTGCTAACAACATTTCTGCTCTCTGTCCTCTCCAGGTCAGTGCCAGGTGGCCATCCCTCAGTGCCGTATACAGAAGTGCACCACCGACTTCGTCTCCCTTACCTACCACCTGACGCCGGCCGTGGATGGCTTTCACACTGAGTTTTGCAAAGCTTTACGTGCATACTCGGCCTGCACCCAGAGGACAGCTAAGTCCTGCCGTGGGAACCTTGTCTTCCACTCTGCTCTTCTGGGCATCTCCGACCTCATGAGCCAGAGGAACTGCTCCAGAGACGGGCCCACATCCTCCTCGTACCCTGAAGTTCAGCACGAACCTTGCAACTACCACAGTCGCACTCAGCATGCTCACTCCCACTCCCACATGCATGCACACACACATTCCCACGCTCACGGCCACAGCCAGGGCCACTCTCGGCCTGTTTATCTGTTCTGCGGGCTGTTTGGGGACCCACACCTGAGGACGTTTAAGGACAGCTTCCAGACTTGCAAGGTGGAGGGGGCGTGGCCTCTTATCGATAATGACTATCTGTCAGTACAGGTCACTAATGTTCCCGTGGTACCTGGCTCCAGTGCCACAGCAACTAATAAGGTGAGAAGAGAACCTTTATAAAGCAGGAAGCAGAGAGAAATGAGCTTTTGAGTTCTAATTTGCTGTTATTAAGGCTGAAAGAGTTTCCTAAGTGAAGGCAGCTGGCGTAATCTAGTTTATTTGTGTGTGTGTGTGTGTGTGTGTGTGTGCACGTGTGTGTGTGTGATTGAGTGAGTGTGTGTGTTAGAGAGAGAAACATTTTCTATAATGAACTCTTAATTGCTTATTTTTTCTTTCTGTGCTTCAGTGTAAGAAATCTTATTAATGTGAGGCTAGAAAACGTACTTGCTCTCCCTGCTACTTTTCTCTCTCTTTCTGTCTCGTTCAATGTGTCTCTCGCTCCCTCAGACTCACAGGTGTGAGGAAAGCAGCCCGATCTTGTGACTATCTCTTGTGACTGAAGCAGTGTTGGAAACCTAACTTGGTTAATGGCTGCATATAGCCTGACCTCTAATAACATGGAATGAGATGTGTGAAAGGACCCACTGTTTACTCATGTGTGTGTTTGCAAGTATTTGTGTGTGTGTGTGTGTGTGTGTGTGTGTGTGTGTGTGTGTGTGTGTGTGTGTGTGTGTGTGTGTGTGGTTGTGTGTCTCATAAGTGGCACTCCTTGCACTCAGCTTAAAGCACTATGTGTGTTAAGGGGCCTTATCCCTTTATGACAAAAATACATCACACACCCACACCACCAAATGGATGGCGAGCCACACAAGGTGATCTTTGTAGTGTTAAAGAAGCTATGTTGATATTTCCCCTGATGAGCTGCCCTCTCTAGCTTAGTCGATAGCTTTAATTATTAAAACATACACACCTATGCATACACTTAGTCATGCACACATTGACATAAACACACACACACACACACACACACACACACACACACACACTCTCTTTCTCTCACACACACACACACACACACACACACACACACACACACACACACACACACACACACACACACACACACATTAAGCAAATGCGGAGCTGAAGGTTTGACCTTGTGTCAGAGGTGGGGCAAGTTATTAGTCATGATTATTATAGACACACACACACACACACACACACAGCCCTCCAGGCTTAATGGCCTGCCATGCCTCATTCCTCACAGCTGTCATGTGAACAATGCAGCTATTCTCCGGAACTATGATGCGAGTGCTAACCGTAATGCTCACACCACACCCCTGTATCCACTGCCTCCACTTACCACTGAGCCCTGTGTGTGTGCATGTGTCAGCATGTTTGCATAGCTGTGTCAAATTACAAGTTGTTGAAAAGTAATTTAGTCATTTCTCAAATGTTGTGCGATGAGAGTTAATAACCTGTGTAATGGGTGAATGTTACTATTTGTGAGTGTGTGTGTGGGGGAGAGAGATTTACCTTGTCTCAATTTTGTCCAACCGAAAGATACTCAATAAAGATATTTATTTGAATGATAAATCAGTTAACTATGATTAATTGACTCATTGTTATAGCTCTTCTCATCTCTTTGATTAAAGTTGTCTTTGTCCTATATCTGATGAATTGAGTTTGTAATTGTGAATGTCTCTTTCTCTCCCTCTCTATAGATCACCATCATCTTCAAGCCCTATGAGGGTTGTACAGACCAGAGGGTCTACCAGGCCGTCACAGACAACCTCCCTGCTGCCTTTGATGATGGAACCATAAGCAGCGGAGACCCTATCCACATTTCTGCTGGTGCAGAAGGTGCAACTGGTAAAGTCCGGGCTCTGTGGATCTCTGAGCGCAGCCCGGGGCACCACGTGGAGCTGCACGCTGGCTACATAGGTGTAACTGTAATTGTTCGCCAGCTAGGCCACTACCTGACATTGGCGGTGCGGATCCCAGAGGAGCTGGCTCAGGCCTACGATGCCACCCAGGACCTGCAGCTCTGTCTGAATGGCTGCCCCGGCGGAGAACGCATCGACCAGGCAGGGCATCTTCCCCTGCCCCTCACCCCTCCTGTGCTCGGCCTGCAGCTTCAGCAGCTGCGTCGGCCCAGCTACTCCTCACAAACACAAGCATCCCACTACGGTGCCGCGCAGGTTTTCAGTGTCGAGGGGGCGAAGGAACGCTGCAGGGAGCAGCTGGAGGTGCAGGACATTTACTTTCACTCCTGCGTGTTTGATCTCCTCACCACCGGCGATGCTAACTTCACAATGGCGGCGTACAGCGCCCTGAAGGACATGGAGAGTCTCCATCCACACCGGGATAGATGGAGGATCTACCCCCGCGGCTCTGCCACCTCCACCTTACTCTCTGATTCTCAACCTATAATGCGGCTAGCTCTGCTCCTGCTGTGTGCTCTGAGCGTAGTATTGATGTAAGAGCGGGAGTGGGAGGCTTGTGTAGGCCTATGTGTGTGCACTAGAGAGAGAGTTTGGGCAGATTTTTGCTAAGCACTGATACTGAGCACTGATTCCTCTCTCATGTTCAGAGGAAACAGCAGTCTGGACAATTACTGTGAACTTTTTAGCACCAGAGATGGCAACACTAACTGCATCTTACCAGGCAGAATCAGCCCTCTGCGGAATAACACAGGTGATGTGATGTTGGCTTTCGCAATCTGTCTTGACACTTGACAATGACACAAACGTACCTGTGTGAGTGAATAGAGTGTGTGGATATACACTCCAAACTGTAAATAGCTTGTCTTCAGTGCAAAGTGTAATGGCGTGGAGTTCATTTTTTGTGTCATTTGATGTGATTTTTTCTTTGATACCTCAGACAGAGGATGTTTGATTTAACAGAAGCACTTTATTTAGTTTTTTTGTTGTTGTTATAACAAATCCACATCAGTGTTTCTTCTTCTCACTTAGTGTCCTCCATGACAGTCTCCAATGGCTCAAGTTGTGGAGATCATCCATCAATTGATTTTTTTATCCTTTCAAAGTAAAAGTCTGATAAACAAAAGGAGCTGCCATTTTTGCTAAATGCATCATTCTTCCAATAGCTGATTTTACTCAGCGTCTCATTTTAAGTCAGTCAATGTGAGTTGTTCCCTTTTGAATGTATTGTGAATAGTGTCACAGCAGATGCCATCAGTACTATTTTGTTGCTGTATGAATTTCTTGTTTTTTTTCAGTCCTGATTTCAAATATGTGCGATTGTGTATGAAAGTGTGTGTGTGTGTGTGTGTGTGTGTGTGTGTGTGGGGTGCGTCAGTGTTTTTTTTTTCTATTGCCAGTTGGTGACATGCTTGGATGTGTTTTTATTTCCTCTGAGAATCATGTCAGAGTTATTCCCACCTTTTTGCCAAGAGGCTGTGATGATACCGGCTCATGTATGTTGCTCTCTGAATTCTTTGTTGTTTTAATTTGAGCCAAAGACCGATAATGTATGGTTTTATGTTAAAAGGATGTCACAACTCACCACCAAACCAGCACTTGTCTCCTCCTCACACTCTCTCCCCTGTTTTTAATGTTGCTCCGGTAGACTGTTTTACTCCTACTGCCAGAATTGATAAGCTGCTCCTTACTGGGATACGCGTAAACTCGGCAAATCACTGAGAACTCTACACCGTCAGCTTCAGCAGTGTGTTGTGGGAAATGTATGCTATTTGATACCTGATAGACATGTCAAGACTATGAGCTTTTTTAAGATGTAGCATTCTGTATAATTATGCCCCATTTGGTTGGCCATAATCAGCTTAATATCAGTTTTTGGAAATGTGATCTCTTACATCATGTGTGAGTGTCAGTTTGATGAAGAGTGACTGGTCAATATTGAAATACTTAACTTATTTATGAACGTAGTGTCCTGTAGAGGAAGTAAAGCTCCATATTCTTGCTGTTGGATAATAATTTAAAAAAATGTCAGATGTGATTGTACTGCCACTTAGTGGTGCTCTGTTGCTTTGTCAATGTGTTACTCAAGGTGCTCAAAAAAACATAGAAAAAAGAAAAAACTGTGTGCAAGTGTTTTATTTAAAAAAACAATAAAGTCAAAATGGTCCAAGCTTACATCTTGTTTATTAATGTCACATTTAACAGAAATATAAAAAAGCAAAACAACATCCTAAAAAAGATAAAATTATGTTTATTTGTAACTCCCCACTATTTGTTTAGTAATGCAAGGAATTGAGGATTACAGAATACACACAGATCATCTCACAAACACACATATGCATATAACAGCATGTGCACCAACCCATCTGTCTGAGGTTAGGTTTTGATCAGATACCAGGTTTGGCCTCACAGACACAATCTCTTTTCAACTGCCACAGTCGGCAACACCTGGGATGTCAATTAGAAAATGCTGAAAAGGGCGCGACAAAAAAATGGAAGCATTTGCTACTCCTGTAATCCTGAAAGTGGATCATTTGCCATTTAATTCATGAGATTCCAATCAGAAACCTCAAGGGCCGACTATGCTCAACTTTTTCCAGTGCAAAAAATCCTCACTGTGCAGATTCAGACAACATAGAGTTCCCCTCTCTGGGTTAGTTTTCTTTTCAAGACCACACGGTACATCAGAACTCTTCCAACCATCTGAAAAATCAAATACATTGTAAGAAACAATTACCTAATATGTTGGATAAAACACATTTTCACACTGTTAGACAACACCATAAAGGTTAGTGAAAACCTGGTTATTTTCTCAATAAAGGCGCATCAGTCCAACTAAGACACATATAGTCATCCTCTTACCACTTAATCACAATGTAAGTGGTCATCAAAGTGTTGAAGACGATAATCTTCATGAGAAGCAGCCTCATAACCAAGACAATTACTGTGTTTGTCCACACAGCAACATCTGGAGATCAAACCACAGAGACCAACATAAGAAACAACATTTGTACGAATCACAGGGAGATTTTAATTGTTTGCAAGGTGTACCTTTTGTCTCTTCATATTCATAGCAGATCTTGTCTTTATGATCTGAAATTATCAAAAAGTAAAATAAAATGTAACTTCTATTTGTGAGAAGAGATGACCAAATCATAATCAGCCGCAGTCCTACCTGATGAGGGGGTGTGGTGTCTCCTGGTGACTTTTGGGTGTCGTCTGTGACTCACAGAGCAACTGTACGATGGCCAGTCACCGGTTGCTACTGTGAGGATCGCCACAACGCTGTTGCCACGAAGCTTCCTGTTTACGGCAATGCTGTATGGTGAGCTGGACATGTGGCCTTCTGATGGTGATCTCCAGCTGACGTCTAGGTGGCCTCTCCTGAAGTCACTCACCACACAGACCAGCAGAGTCCAGCCCAGCCTCTCCCCTGACAGGTGGACTGGAGGGGCCAGAGAAGCCAGCACATGACCCTCTACCCCTCCTAAAAGATGATGAAGGACAACATGAAAAGGATGCGGAGAGATCTTGGTCTGTAACTATCTTACAGAAGGCGATGTACTGGGTCAAACACAACAATGCAATCATGTATTGAAAATGTATCTATTAGTTGTACCTGTTAGCTTATAAGAACAGAATTTCAAACATGGACATCTAAATAAAAACCATGTTACATATTGGTGTGTAACAGTTTATAATTAAATCCTTCATGAAACAAATAATATTTCAATCGTTTGTTTTTGTGCTGCAACCTCAAAAACCTTATCACTCTTTGTGATTTTAATGTAGTAACTCCAGTAGAAGGAGTCAATACTTCTCTATGAGTGGCCACTATTAATATTATAAAAACCTAAGAATAGAGGTGTTGTACTGTATAGAGTGTACATTTGTGATATTTGGCTTTATGAATAATATTGAATCAGTCACTGAAGAAACCTAAACATGGTAGCCATGTTTTAAACAAAAAAACAAAAAGTCCCTCTGAGAAGTCAACATTTTGGATATTTATGATTTTCATCAAATAGTAATGTGGAATTTTCCTGCATGTTGATTCAAAATATTCACCATAATCATTTTGTTAGAAATTGAAAGCTCTTACCTGTCCATAAATAGATGATGGGAAGGTAAAATAGACCCCTGGATGGCTCAGCCATGTCTGCTTTATAGTTAGAGTTGCTTCAGTAATAACTGACTCCTCTCTCTCTCTCTCTCTCTCTCTCTCTCTCTCTCTCTCTCTCTCTTTGTGTGTGTGTGAATTTGTGTGTTTGTGTGTGTGTGTGAGTGTGTTCGTGTGTGTGTGTGTGTGTGTGTGTGTGTGTGTGTGTGTATGTGTGTGTGCGCACTTGTGTATTTGTGAGTGTGTGAAATGGGGACATGTCGTTTGCATTTGCCAGGAGCATTGCATTATGGGGGATTGACATGTCACATTGTTGTGACCCTAAACTAACAATGAACCCACCCCCCCTCAATACACACACGCACACACACACACACACACACACACAGAGGGAGAGAAAGGGAGCTCTTACACACAGTGTGGGCTTTATCTGCATTCATAAAGAGGGCGAAAACTGAGGACAGTACAGGACAGTAATGTGGACAGTAGATAGTCAGTAGAGTAATTTGAACAACTGGAGATACACCTGCATATGGCTGTTAGATCTGAGGTAAGAAACTGATCATATCAACACACCCAGAACATTAGGCAACACTCTTGTAGGGTACACCTGCACACACACACACACACACGCACACACACACACACACACACACACACACACACACACACACACACACACACACACACACACACACACACACACACACACACACACACACACACAGTTTTTTCAGCAGTGGGCGGGAGCTAATAAGAGAAAGTGAAACTCAGCAGCAGGAACAGGAGGGAAGGATGATGAAGCTAAAATGATCGAGGTAAATGTGTTTGACTAATTGCTTATTGATTTCTGTTAAAACAAGCAGATACAAGATGAACAATACTTTAGCTAAGTGTAACTTTATAACAATAGTCCACAATTAGTTACATTTCTGTTGTAACTAACATAATCTGTCATAATCAACATGGTACAGCACAACTACTGCATATGCGGCCTGGTTTGAACTGCAGTAATGCCCCTGCAGCTGTTGTCACCTCTCTATTATAGCTGTGTCCTCATCTAGTTTTGTTCGCATGGAAAATCATGTGGTTTATTTGTCACATGTTGGAGTCTCCTTTAGGCTGGGTTGTGCTTACGGCCTAAAACACGCAGCTCAGTTTGCCCGAATGAACCGACCACTCAACAAAATTCATTCAAAACTGTCCCCCTAAAACATAAACACTTATTATATAGATTTGCTACATTGCAAAATATGATTTGTGGGAGATGAATTATTTTGAGGTATTGATAACAATTAGCACTTGTAGTAAAGGTATGCCCAAGGGCTTACAGTGAAGATAGCAACCTTAACCACAACCAAAATGCCGGAAGACTTTAGTGGTAAACATTTTTGATTGGACTCTAGTAGAACACATTAAGAACAGTGGTATACATGTTTCACTAACATATGTATTTGGTGTGTTTCTAATCCTTCTCTATGTCTTTCAGGTTTAAGAGAAAAAGTCCCAACATTTATGATTCAGCCATATTCTGATAGCGTGACATCTGGACAAATCATCCCAGCAGGAATTCAACACTCATATCAGGCGATCCTTCATTGCTCTTCATGTTTGGGATGTGACCAAGTTCAATACTAGCCTGTCAGCCTGTCACACAAAATAAAATCTGTGGTTAAAGGACATTTCCTCTACAATGGTCCTGGTTAAGATAATAGTGCTGTCTCTATTCCACATGTCTCTGGCTGGGTCTCAGCCCACCCAGCGTTCACAACAGGCGTCGAGCCCACCTCACCCTGCAGGAGAACAGTCTTCTTTGGGTACTAGTAATCTATCCTTCCCTTGGAGCCGTCTTCGTCTGCCAAGGTACCCTTCTTGCTAGTTTTTTAACAGCTGTATCCAAGTAATGAACAAGACCTCTATCTTTTGATTCATAGATTAAAACATGTTTCTTTATCTCAGGTACATCATTCCTCTTCACTATCACCTCCTCCTGCACCCCAACCTCACAAGTCTCAGTTTCACTGGCTCAGTACAGATCCAGATTGATGTCCAGAACAATACAAACTGGGTTGTATTACACAGCAAGGGTCTGCAGATCTCCAAGGCCACCATAGTGGACCAGAACCTTGCTCATCTGTCTGACCAGGTAGGAAATACAGAGCAGTTATTATTACAGCTTATTTGTCAATGTTACCTACAATAGACCCAACTTCTTTCCATCTACTCCTGTTCTAGGTTCTTCCAGTTCTTCATAACCCTTCCCATGAGCAGATTGGCATTTTCTCTCCCAGGGTGCTCAGCAGTGGGCAAAAGTACTTTCTGTATATTGAGTTTGGGGCAGAACTTGCCGACGGTTTCTATGGCTTCTATAGGAGCAACTACAGAACCAGGACCGGAGAGACCAGGTAAGACCAGATACATTGTTTCACAATAAAAGATCTTACTGGGGGTTTCAACTACAGTTCAATAGTCTACTGTCTATTCAATACAAAAAGTATCCACTGATCCACTTTTCAGAACCTTAGCTTCAACTCACTTTGAGCCCACGAGTGCTCGGATGGCATTCCCGTGTTTTGATGAGCCGAGCTTCAAGGCCAACTTCTCCATACGGATCAGGAGGAGTCCAGAGTACATTTCCCTTTCCAATATGCCTGTAGTGAGTGTTGCATGCATGCTAGTTATCACACATGTTCAAATGTGTGTGAAAAATGGCTGCAATAAATTCTTTGTGTATTTCAGATCAAGACAGTTGAAATAAACGATGGCCTGCTTGAAGACCAGTTTGATGCAAGTGTAAAGATGAGCACATACCTCGTAGCTTTTGTCATCTGTGACTTTAAATCTATCTCTGCAACAACCTCTTCTGGGGTGCAGGTGTGTTCCCCTGGTGATATTTAAATCTCTTTATTTCTTGCCACCAATATTTCTTTCTCAGGGACACATTTTTGTTTTTGTTTATTGCACTGGTTTGTGTCTGTAGGTGTCCATCTATGCTGCCCCTGAGAAATGGCTGCAAACCAGCTACGCCCTGGAGGTTGCTGTCAAAATGCTAGACTTTTACGAGGAGTATTTCAACATTCGCTATCCTCTACCCAAACAAGGTAACCTTTGTTCAGTTTTCCTGAAACTACTTTTCACACATTGTCATTTCCCGTCTTTACCCTGCCACTTTCTGTACCCTCACCTGTGTTTTCCCTCTCTCAGATCTTATAGCCATCCCAGACTTCCAGTCTGGTGCAATGGAGAACTGGGGTCTGACCACCTACAGAGAGACCAGCCTTCTCTTTGATCCCCTCACATCCTCCATTTCTGATAAACTCTGGGTCACTATGGTGATCGGCCATGAGCTCGCCCATCAGGTGAGAGTGTACTTTAATGACATACAGGATTAAGTGTTTCTTTGGCTTGAATAGTCAAATCATGACATGTCTTGCCTGCAGTGGTTTGGTAACTTGGTGACCATGGAGTGGTGGAACGATATCTGGCTGAATGAAGGATTTGCCAGATACATGGAGTACATTTCAGTCGAGGCCACCTACCCTGACCTCAAAGTGGTACGTGCTTTGTTTACTCTGAGAATCAACTTAATTGATTAATAGTGGTAAATTCATATTAAGCCTAGTACTGATGATACCGTTCTTTGCACATTCTTGCAGGAGGAATATCTTCTGCACACTTGTTTTTCAGCAGTTGGTCATGATTCGTTGAACTCTTCCCGGCCAATATCCAGCCCAGCCGAGAACCCCACTCAGATCAAACAGATGTTTGACACAGTCTCCTATGACAAAGTATGCTTTCAGTCTCATACGTGTGTTGCACCTTCAGTCACAAAATAGGTTACTCATCTGATAATGGCAATTCATTATGAGTATATTATCTGTGGAAATGTATTAACTAAAAAATCAGGGATACATAAAATATAGTCACAACAAATATAGTCAAGAAAACATATTTCTGTAACTCACTTCTGACTAGCCTCTAAACACACACTTGTGACTGCATAACTATCAATCTCTTTATTATGATAACGTGACAGAAAATCTAATCTTTTTCAAATTTATGACTAACATTCAAACTTCTTTGAAGCCAACCTACAGCATAACTTGTCATGGCTCATTAATTAAATAAAGATTTTTTCTCTTTCCCACCAGGGAGCATGTGTCCTGCACATGCTGCGACACTTTCTGACAGATGATGTGTTCCAGCGGGGGATAGTACGATACCTCCGCAAATACAGCTACAGAAATGCACACAACCAGGACCTGTGGGACAGCCTAGCCAATGTACAAACACAAATTACATTATTTTACTATGTAGTCCTTTGATATCTTTTTGTAAATCAATTAATACATCTTTTTTTTTTGGTACAATCTGGTATAGTTTGCTAAACATTTCATATTAGATGCTGTAGTGTTTTAGATTTTTGAATTGTTTTCCCTCCTCAGTCATTGTTTCCCATTCATTTCGTTGTGGTGCATAAATCCATTTTGCTGATACTTAAAAGTTGCATAAAGTAAGTAATTAATCAAAATGAACAGTATGTCTGTTTTATAGCCATCAAAGTTATGTTATCTTTTGCCAGAAATTAAATTGTAATTGATTTTAAAAGAATACACTGTGCTATGCATGGATAACAAAACATTGACAAAAATTAAAGCAGACATGGTGTCCATTGTGATGGATTACCCATCTCAAGCACGTTTAAAGTCTCTCATAGTTAATTGTACTATATTGTACAGAATTTAATTGGAATTTAATTAAACCGCTGCCTTGAAGGTAGGAAGATTTCAAATTTTTAAACATCATGATATACAGTACAATGGTAAGCCGTAATGTACATGTGAATTTTGTTGTTGTTTTCCAGACATGCTCCGAGGAGGACTTCATCTCAGGAAAACATTGTTACAGCAGAAGCCAGGCCTCCAAGAATGCAGTGAGTTAAAATATAAACTCACTGACCTCTATCACACAACCTTGGGACGTGGTTGCATTAATCACAGATTGTCTCCTACAGTACCTGTTTGCAGGGGAACACTTGAACCTGACAGCCATGATGAACACGTGGACTCTGCAGAAAGGTATTCCTCTGGTAACTGTAACTAGGAAGGGGCCTCGTCTGCTGCTTAGACAGGACCGCTTTCTGAGGACAGTGCTGCCTTCTGACACTCTCTGGTCCACATTGCAACAGGGGTGAGCATGCACTTGTACAGTTTTTTTTGTACTATTTAGTTTACTTTTCTAATAACACTGTACTTTGCTCTTCCACTCTGTGTTTTTGTCATTGCAGCGACACGCCCATTTATACCTTTAATCTGACATCACTTGGGTTTAAATTTGAGGTTTTACATTTTAAAATGATACTCTCTTTTCTTGTCTAGTTTCCTGTGGCATATCCCTCTGACATACAAGACGGATGCTTCCAACACCATCCACAGACACCTGATGACCACACTCACAGGTAACCGGGAAGAGAGAATATGCTAAATATAATTCATGCATATCTTCACTTTTGCTATGCCATTATATTGTTTTCTATCCTCTCTTTTGCTGTTTATGTCTCATTTAGACAGTATACATATAGGAGAGGAAGTCAGCTGGGTGAAAGTAAACACTGACATGACAGGCTATTATGTGGTTCATTACGAGGACGGTGGTTGGGACGAGATGGCAAAACTACTGAAGGAAAACCACACTGCTCTGAGCTACAAAGACAGGACTCACTTGATACACAACGCCTTTCAATTGGTCACGTAAGCATCTGTGTGTGTGTGTGTGTGTTTGTGGGTTTGTGTGAGACAACAAGACAGACAGTGACATAAACAAAACGGCTTTAATTGTCCCACCTTAAATAACACCTAACCTTTTAAATATTCTTGTATGTCTCCAAAGGGCAGGTCATCTGCCGCTCAATCAAGGCTTAGACCTGATTGGTTACCTGCAATTGGAGACACACAATGTGCCTCTCCTCGAAGGACTGGGCTATCTAGAGGCCTTCTACCGGATGATTGAGAAAAGGAATGAGTTTGATGTAACAAGCAGCCTGGGGGTAAGAAGACCAGAGTACACATTTAGATTGATATTTATGCCAATGTCAATACGAAATGCAGTTTAAGTTAATGAGATGCTGTTTCTCTGTGTGCAGATGTACATCCTGCGATTTTTCCGTGCGGTCATTGACCAGCAGACATGGACCGACAGGGGCTCTGTGTCTGAGCGACGACTGAGGTCAGAGGTCCTGTCACTTGCTTGCTACCTGGATGACCCTCCCTGTCTGGAAAAGGCACATCAGAGCTTCAAAGACTGGCTTCAGTCCAACGGTACACTCAAGTATGTCTGTCTAAATTATATTTTAACACACATTATCAGTCAACAACCGCTGATATGATTCACATAAACAGCAGCTATTCCCTTTGCTGTGCTGTAATAGTACCGTATCATTTTATATTTTATTATGTCTCTGTTGTGCATGTCTCTGTTTCTAGCTTGCCAACTGACGTGGCAGAGACAGTGTTTGCAGTTGGAGCTCAGGATGACCACGGCTGGGCTTCACTCTTACATACATACAACATCTCCCTCTCTGCAGCAGAAAAAAGCAAAATCCTGTTTGCCTTGACCTGCAGCAGAGACACAAACAAACTACACAGGTACATTTCCTCACTAATACATATTTCACACAGTTAATGCCGCCACCATGTGGCAAACATTGGGTATTGTATCAAAGAACTGGAGCCAAAAGATATCCAATATTTATTCTGTGCTATGTTACAGATATGCTTAACAATGTTCAATGAAGGCTCTTCAAGTGATGACAGATAATGTGGCACTAATAGAGTAGGTTATATTGTGTTTTTGCATTGCAGACTGCTGGAGTTGGGTCTTGAAGGTAAGGTGATTCGATCCCAGGACCTGTCCACTCTCATTCTGATGGTGGCCAGAAACCCGAGAGGACATCACCTTGCCTGGAACTTTGTCAAAAAGAACTGGGACACACTAGTTCAAAAGTTAGTACAACATAATGGAGGCATTGTGAATGACAATATAAGTCAGATAAGGAATGAATGATGCTATGAAAATTCTATCTTTTTTCATACCTTTTTAAAGCATACAAATAATATCTTACCCAGTATATACACTGAGTAAAAAGTGCCTTTTACTCATTAAGCTGGTGTTCTGAGTTGGATGCAAAAACTTTGTGTACAACACTAAGACCTGCCTTTTTAGTGGCTTCCATGCTGTTCAATAACAAGTGACAAGGTTATGATATAATAAGGACATGATTTTACCATAAGCAACACCATGGGTAGTTGATTCCACAACTATGCCCGCCCCACAGCGCTAAGGAGATAGGTAGGGCAATGCGAGACTATGACCGCCCTAAATCACAGTGTGTGTATATGTAGGAAATTATATTAATCTATGAGTGTCCTTTCTGTTGTCTTTCTGCTCTGTAGGTTCCAGTTGGGCTCATTTTGTATTAGAAACATCATCATTGGCACCACAGGCCAGTTTTCATCTCCAGAGGAACTCACTGAAGTAAATATCCTATATCTTGAACTAGGCAATTTAGAGATAACCAATATTTCAACATGCTATTGGCATTGGCTGGCATTGGCAATATGAGCAGGATAGTGACAGTGATGTTAAAACCAAAACCTAACCAAAACCCAACCTGTTTTGCCCTTGCATTTGTACTACTCTACAGAATTCTAAGTGTCTTCAGTTGTAAAATAGTGCAATATCTATAAAACCACAAGCATCAGCAAATGTGTGCCTGTCTTGTTGCAAACATAATGGTGACTTTAAGATAAGATAAGATAAAATAGACTATATTAATCCCACACTGGGTAAATTCCTTGACATATGACATATTGCACAGTAGGAGGTGACACAGAGTAATAAATAAATAAATATGGATAATGCAGAATATTGTCCAGTGATGGCTCATGTAGCAGAATCAGCTAGCAGTGCTACATTATAATGTTGTATTAAAGAGTCTGACTGCTGCTGGAATGAAGGACCTGCGATAGGTCCTTTAGCTGAAATTGGTTTAATTTTCAATTAGGCATCTTTGTGTTTTTGTTAATATATGTGTGTTTGATTCTCAGGTGCAGTTGTTTTTTGAGTCCATCAAAGAGCAGGCGTCTCAGCTGAGAGCTACTCAGGTTGCCCTGGACAACGTGCAGAAAAATGTTCGCTGGTTTGAGAGAAACCTAGAGAATCTGAGAAGCTGGCTGAACAAGCAAATGAAGTGAAAGACAGCAGAAAGAGAGGTGGTGGTTGACAGATGCCACAAGGAAATATTTGAAATTTTGAATTTGTGTTTTTATTTGCTAATTGTAATGTGCTCATTATCACTGAAGTGTTGACAGTTTTGTATATTAAAGAGTGTTTTGTAACTTTTCAGGGGACTTATTTATTATAAGTTATAAGAAAATGTAATTGGTAGAACTGGCAGCTGAGAAGTAGTAGTGAGTGGAGGAGCTGTGTGTGTGTGTGTGTGTGTGTGTGTGAGAGAGACAGAGAGAGAGAGAGAGAGAGAGAGAGAGAGATATTGAGAGAGCAATTAAATTCTGTGCAAATGGATTCTTTACCAAATAGACAATACAGTAAAAGTAATAAAATGCACCTTTGCATTAACCCGAAACATATCATTGTGTTAAGTCAATTGTGTACGTGTACAGTGTGTGTGTGCTTGGTAGTTCTTATTATATTAAAGTATTTCATTTAGGATTTAGACTTGGTTATGGTAAAAATAAATTTAAAAAAGGTTAGGATTGAGGTTAGACAAGACGTTAAGGTTAGGGCTGGCCAGCAGGGAATGGATGTAAAACATTATGTCCTCACAAGTATAGTAAAAAGAGTGTTTGGTGGTTTTCGTCATTCGTCTATTCAACTCTTTATTGGAGGGTTCAGCCTCGGTTTTAGGGTTAAACTAAGACCTGTTAATAGGTTAGGATAATGCTTGAGATTAGTTAATATCCATGTCTTGACTACAAAAATACAATGTCCAAGTAAGTGAGTGTTTGTTGGTGTGCGTGAAAGCGTGTCGTGTGGCCTGGCCCCGCTCCCGGTAGTAACATCCAATAAGATGTCAGCATTATCATTTGATGGGAGGTTGTCAACAACTGGTCGGGGCAGGACTGGGGCAGGAAGGGAAGTGTCATTTGCTCGTTCGTTTGTTTACCGAGCGTGTTAGAATACGATTTGTTTACATATTCTTTGTGTGAAGTTAGATTTTTTTTAGACGATCGCGCCGCATTCACGTTTTAGTCTAGTATACAGCTATGGTCAATAAAGTTATGGATATCAGCTAACGTAAGCTAAATGTCTTTCAGTCAGTTACAATTGTCAGAAGTTGGCTAGTTCCAAGCTAGCTACTAGCTACGTAGCTCACGTTAGAGCAGGGAGGATAGGCTGCTATTTATTGTAAGCCTCTGATAGCCTGCTGTGTGGCCAGCTAGAGAAACAGCACGTCTGTCGAGCTGCTGTAAACCTGTTCCCTTGTTTTGGACGCGAGGAGCTGTTTGAGATACCCTACCATGGATCCATTTGACAGTAACGTTGCAGGTAAGGAAGCAAGATAATAGATTAACAGCAAGCTAACAGCAGCAGGCCAGCTAATAACTAACACAGGACATTAGCAGAAAGCTCACTGAGTGAAATGAATGTCACCCTAGGATGTTGAGAGGGGTGGGTTTGACTTTTGACAAGCCAAACCTTTATGTTATTTGAGTGACTTTTTTTTCTTCTTCTCCCTTTTACAGTTGAGGGATTCTCAGAAGCAAACTTAATCGCAGTGTCTGTCTGTTGACGGTCCTGCAGCGGCATGATAACATTTCACCGCACGTGACACAACGCAGGATGGGCTGCTTGTGTACCTTTTTGTTCATTCGTGTAACATTTTGTTTTAATTGTTAACTGAACAAAGCCAAAAACAAATTTCTAACAGCTTAAACAATGGCTGTCTTGACAGAAACATAGTATGCCGTTGTTAAGACTCAAGTTGTCTGTTAAAACACAGCAACGCTGTTTGCCCAGTTTAAGCCTGTTGGTTTGATAATAGCTACGTTTTACCTTGGTGTGGATAGCTGATAAGTCATACTCAGCTCAGGCCACCAGCAGCCAGCTGCTTTATGGCCTCTGCTATGGCCCTATGTTGTCCATGGCTTTATTAAAACAAACAAAAAGCCCAGTGCACACACTATTATGTTCTCCTACCCTTAAACCTGGAAGAAGCAATCATTAAATCACAGCAGTTAGACTACCTGTTTTTTTTTTTCCAGCTTGTTTTTTTGTGACTAAGTGATTTGTTAGTAAATGCCCAAAGTCACATTTCACAATCAAATTTTGATCAGATAATAATAGCAAAACAGAAGTAGGAGCTTCCTTCCCATATGATATGAATGACCAATCAACCAATAGCGGTATTGTGGCTCAGTACTCTGCATCTATTTAGTGTGTCTGTTGTCTGTTTTTACCTGGGCTGAATTAGTGGACACACTTGTCAAAGTCAGACACATATATTTAACTATATTTCTGTAAGTCTTCTATATGGTTGATAAAATGTTTTGAGTAAACAGGAAGAGTGCAGTCAGCTGGTGAACATGCCCTGCAGCTGTATTTACATAGTTTGATCAAGCTTGAAGAAAGTACAGGAGTTGTTGGTTGTGCATATTTGCCTGGCGTATTTTCTAATTGTAGTGTGGATGAATCTAAGCACAACATCCTTATATGAAATAAATTTCACCATAACATCACAACAATTAGAAGTAGATATGACAATCATTTTTAATCAAGTTTGTATAGGTCTTTTTTTTTTTTTTTTTTTTATCAAATCCTCCTCTGCACATTACCCAGTACTTAGCTCTTAGCCTATTAATAGACCTACATACCACAGCAATGTGGTCCAGACAGGGACATGGTGACAGCCCATACAGTCTTATAAGAAACACTGTACAGGACAGCCATGAAACTAAATTCACCTCATGCATTTTTGGACTTGTGTCATTCTTTAGAGGAGCTAAAGCACATCTTTGATTGGTGCCATTGTTTCTGTATGAACGGTACTGGGTATTCAGGAAGCGTTGACTGTCTCTCTGTGCTTTCCACTTAAATCTATCACCAACTGAGACTGAAAATGCATTGTCTTAAGCCTGTAAAAAAAAATGAGTGGAACGTGAGGCAAAACAGGAGACTTGCATTGCTTAGCATTTTACTACTTTTGTTCTTATTAAATTAGGAAGTTGAACATGCCTCTGATTGTTTCAAGAATTACTTAGATTTATTGAGGGGAGAAACTGGCTGCCAGAAAATCACATGCATTTTGTAAGACAAGGCTTAACTCTTGTCATGATGCTGAAGATGCAGGTTAGTTTGTGGAAATGAAGGCATTTGTAAACTGAAGTAGTAGCATATGTGACAGGGCCAGATGATGAGTATTTATTGTATTTATTGTATTTTTTTCTGTTTTTGAGGGCATTGTCAGTTGTTTTTCAGTTGAATGAATGAACTTTGAAGGGAATACAGACATTTCTGTCCTAAAAGATTTCGTAATATACCAGTACGGGAAAGTAGCGGCCTCACATGTAGGTCAAAGTACCAGGAAATGCTGTAGGAGGTTTACTAACAGAAAACTGAAGAAACTCAGCTTTGTTAAACCAGGCTTCATGTTGCCTGCACACTAGGTAACAATAACAAGCCTTTGTGTTGAAAATGGCTAGTTGCCACAACTCTTCTGTAGAAAACTCTGAAACTCCAGAAGTCACAGCACATATATTGACATCAGTGTATAAAGTAATTTATGTCAGTGTATATAATCATTTAGGTTGTGTTCTCTCTCACTTCTGTTTTTAAGAATCCTCTATCTGACTTCTCTATTTCTGTGTGTAGCCAACCTCCCGAGGAACATGATTGAGAACAGCATGTTTGAAGAAGATCCTGATGTTGTGGATTTGGCCAAAGACTCCGCTGCATTTCCGGTATGCTCATGTCATGTTATCTTATGCCATGCATACTATGCATGCCTTTATTTTAAGTACCAGCCTGGCTCATTAATTTGCATATTTCAGAATGCATATTTGCACCACTCTGCCTGTTTTCATCTGTAAATGAGAATGAATGTGATGGATCAGGGCAATATAAATAAGGACCAGTTCATTCACACCCACACTTACGGGTAATATATATATATATATATATATATATATATATATATATATATATAGTCAAAAATGTGAGAATTACTTCTAGCAAAAAAGGTACTTCCTTTAAGCATGATGATGCGGTATCCTTGTTTTTAGAGCTACAATGACCCTTTTTCCTCTTTTTGATTTTGTCAGTACAGACATACAGTACTGTATCATAAAGCCTCATAAACAAAGTATTATAGACTTTAAGTTTGTAGTTTCCACTTCCTCTGTCCTCACTCACTGTGTGACACCCAACAAACCCTCTCCTAAAAAGATGTTTATTTCTGCGTCAACCACAATCCTAACAAAAACACCCTGATTGCTCTCCATTCATTATGATTCTGCCCCATTTGTTGTCCCCTTTTTGTTGTCAGACCCTTCTCTGTCCTTTATTATTTTCCATTATTCCTGTCTGTGCTCTCACTCTCCTCACCACCTCCACACATCGTACCCTGTGCTAATTAATTTACCCGGGAAGGCAATCCAGTTATTAACATTATATGGGAAACACTGCACCGTTTAAAAGTGCACTGTACACGCTCTCTGCAGACATTTCCTGCTCTTGACCCAGATGAGGTGATGTATGAGCCTCGTAGCTCACGGTTGCTTGTACGAGGCCTCGGAGAGAATGACATGGACGAGGATGATGAGGACTGCGAGTCTTCAGCCCGTCTGCTGGGCATCTCCTTCATGAACCGTAGCTCTGCTCACAGATCCAGCTCTTTCCCCTACACCAGACAGGCTCCACCCAGGTAATGCACCGCATAGGTTACAATTTGGGATGCTGTACAGTATGTTGGCAAAAAAAAAAAAAAAATCAAGGTATGCCTTGTGGGATTTTTGTCTCAAAGCATTGCTGCCTAAGTAATCATGTATTATCATATGCAAAGCTTCTGTGATTAGTGTTTGAGTGTGGTGATATTATTGACTGTAAAACAGCCTATGGGTGATATACAAATGTTGAATTCAGGTGGATGTGTTGTAATATTTAAAGTTTCTAAAACTTCCATGTGAAATAAATACTGAATAACTTGTTATTTTTAGGAAGCACATTTTAAAATAAGTAAGCCATATTCAGCTAGTAATAGATGGAAGTAATAAATGTGTAGCAAGTTTCAGGAAGAAACACTTCCTGAAACTGAAGCTACATTTCAAGACGTGGTCACGGTTGCAGTGTAAAGAATCAAATATATGTTAAGTAAGATGCCAAAATTAGAGTTAGTGCACTTTAATATAACATGAAATATAATTTTAATCACTCAACCAGCCATCACCAAATCCAATATAAATGTGTAAAGACCAAAACATCTGGAACCATGTGGAACTGTTCAGGGAACCTTTCAGTGGTATTCCCGAAACAACAAAAGTAAGCATTGAATGCAATCACAATATTAGACAAAATAATTCTTGGATATAATTGTGCAGCCCTGCCTCACTCAAAATTGAGTGCACAGAATGAATATCATAAGGTGTGTTCAAACATCAAGCCTGTCTCACACATGAAACCTGCAACATTGCCAGAAATAATAATCAAGGCAAAGGGTTGATCAATAACAGGTTGATCTTGTTTGTAGGACCATTCTGAAATGATCAGGCTTTTTTTTTTTTTTTTTTTTTAACAATGGCTGACCGACCTTACACACTGGATGCGGCGCGCGAGCATGTCAGCTGCGTGGCATGTCTGTTTATATTTTGGCTCTCCTGTTAACCGGTTAGAGCCTACACACTGCCTGCGTGACACGCGCTTATCAGGCGCGGCGCCGTAAACGCGTGCCTGCTAGAAATAGAACCGATGCCTATTTTTCACGCGACACGCAAGCGTGTTCAAGCATTTCCAGGCAAAATAGAATAGGAAAAGATGTTTATATGTCGTTTAGACACAAATACATATTAATAAATGACATGTTGATGTTTGAAAGTCTCTAGGTTTATATATAAATGTAGATATAAATGTAATTTAAAAAATAAAAATTGATTTCCTAATATTGCACCTGTCAATACAGAACGAAATATTCTGGAGCTTATTTTGCCGTCAATACTGCCGACATTGTCTTTGCTGTAATCAAATTAGTATATATATTTATGTTTAACATGGTATTTCTTTTTATCAATGGGAAACATACATGTTTCCAGACAAGGCTAGCAGCAGCAGCACCGCGTCAGACACGTTTCTGGTGTGTAAAGCCAGTGTGTAACCGGCCTTACACTTGTTTGCAGTAAATTATGTTAACTGCCCGTTTAAGTCTTACAAAATAAATATAATCAAGCTTCCTACAATTCCTACATGAGATAGAGATGCAGATAAAGTAAAAATGTGCATGGAAAAGGGTTTTCGTCTGCTCAGCAATAGATTAAACCAAGTTGAAGCTTTATTTTCATAGCGTCTTTCCCCCACAGCACCACCATCTACAGCTTTTTCATAAACACTGCTGCTCCTTGTCACCCTGAATCTGTAAATGAATCAAAGTAAGTAATGTTAAACTCTTTTTGGTCTCAGGTCTTGTTCACGACCCTCAGCCCGTACCACCGTTGTATGTGTTTTATTCCTGGTGATAGTGGCCTCCATGACCATGGTGCTGTACTTCTTACCTGGATGCACATTTACCAAGGTAAGAAAAATATTCACTAGTTCTGTTCAGGTAGCTAAACCTGACTCTTTCAACACATTATGTCGATATCTTTGTCAGATTATTTATCTTTTGAGATTCTCTGGCATACCCATTTCTCTGGCTGACCCCACCCTCCTTCCTTTTGCAGGCGGGTTGTCGAAAAACCAACAAGACCACTCCCTTCGAGCCAGTTTACCCTCTGTCCACAAATGGCAAACTGTTTCCATGGGCACAGTTCCGGCTGCCTCGCAGCATAATTCCTCTTAGCTATGACCTCACCCTCAACCCAGACCTCGACAACATGACTTTCATCGGCCGCACTGTCATCACCATGTCTGTGCATCACAACACCAAGATCATTGTCCTACACAGTGCTCATCTCAACATCACCAAAGCTACCTTCAAGGTGGGATTGGAAGGTTTTTTGTGTGCGAATGACAGTGTGTAATTACAGAGTTTAGATGATTTAGTTGTACAGAACTGTATGTAAGGATTTAATTTGTGCCTGAAAACATATTTGATCCAAACGTTTTGCTTTATATTAAGTTGTCTGCTAGTTGTTAACTCATACTTCCTGTCTTCCAGCTGGGTGATCAGGAGACCAGAGATGTGACTGTCCTGGAGTACCAACCCAGACAGCAGATAGCTGTTCAGTTTTCTGAGGAGATGAAGGCAGGCCAGTACTGTGTTTTGACCCTGGATTACTCTGCCAGCCTCTCACACACCTATGACGGTTTCTACAACAGCTCATACATTAATAAAGATGGGGAAAAAAGGTACACTTGACTTAACTGGCTGTGTAAGTACTTTAAAACAGCTGTAGAGTGCTGCAGAGTTAAGACCTAGAAAAATTCTATATAGAGAGGATTGTGTGTCTTCACAGCTAATCGTGTGACTTTTGGCTCAACTCATGACCAGACACTAACAAAGAAGTGCTGTAAATAGAACAATAAAAAATGAGATAACTGGTTTTACAGCAATAATCTAATTTGCATGATCATGCTCATATTTCTCTTGTCACCAGGGTCTTAGCTGCAACCCAATTTGAGCCACTATCAGCTAGGAAAGCCTTTCCTTGCTTTGATGAACCTGCCTTCAAAGCGACCTTCCTGATTAAAATCAGTAGGAAACCAAACTACATGACTCTTTCCAACATGCCTCAGGTATTGTAACATTAATGGTAACAAGTGTTGAAACACCTCATATAGTGTTCTAAGTGGCTTTAGCACAAACTAAATATTCTTTCTGAACATACGGAAAATGTAAATGGTCAACTGATAATTGAATTATTTTTTATCTACTAAGCTAGAAACAGGTTCTATCAGTGTCTGTCTTCAGCATCATTTGGTTAGCACAGATGTTTGGTATTGACAGGCTCAATTAGGGCTGGGCAATATATCGATATTATACCCATATTTTGATATGAGACTAGCTATTGTCTTAGATTTTGGATATCGTAATATCGTGATATGACATAAGTGGTGTCTTTTTCTGGTTTTAAAGGCTGCACTACAGTAAAGAGATGTACTTTTCTGAACTTACCAGATTGTTGTAGCTGTTCTATTATTTGCCTTTTCCCCACTTAGACATTATGTCCACATTACTGATGATTATTTATCTAAAATCTAAGTGTGAAGATATTTTGTTAAAGCACCAATTGTCAACCCTAGAATATTGCCACAATATCGATATCGAGGTATTTGGTCAAGAATATCGTGATATCTGATTTTCTCCATATTGCCCAGTCCTAGGCTCAATGTGATGCCAGTGGTTTCTACCTGGCAGTATATACCAACATAAAATAGAATTTGGCATGTTCCCTGGCAAAAATGGGGAGCCTGCAGTGCTGTATTTATTAGTTGGTAGTAATCTTGTCCCTATGCTTTGTGTTTCAGGCTAAAAGCACACCGCTTTCCAATGGCCTCATGCAAGATGAGTTTGAAAAGACCAGTGTTAACATGAGCACCTACCTGGTGGCCTTCATCGTTGCTGACTTCACCCCTATCAGCAAAAATGTCTCCGAAACGCTGGTAGGTCTGACACAACTATGAGTCCTTTTTGCTTTCAGTGCAGGCTGTACATTTTGTATTTTTTTTTTTCATTTAGTATTCAGTGAGGTTGTGCTTTTGCTGATGAACTATCTCTTGATGTGTACATATAGGTGTCTGTGTACTCTGTGCCTGAGAAGAAGGAGCACACTGACTATGCTCTGGACACAGCCTCAGAGCTGCTGGGGTTCTATAATAACTTCTTTGAAATTAACTACCCACTCAAAAAACTAGGTGAGTACACACTCGGGATGGGCGATATGGCCTAAAATCCATATTGCAATATACATTGCAGCCTCTTGCGATAACGATATATATTGCGATATATAAATTATAATAGAACTATTTCAGACCAGGTTACATAGACCCTAAGGAAAACCAAACTCCTAAATGTATTTTTTTATATAAGAGAAAGATACATAGTATGTAGTTTTGAGAACATTTATTGTTCAAAACTGTAATTATACAATATAATGTTGCAGATAAATAAAATTCAAGTACACTAGTTGCAGAGACTTGGGTGTCTTCTCTTTAGTGCAAACCATTCTAAAAGGCACTACACTTAGTAAGTTTAAGTCCTTGGTTCTTAAATGCCACCCAAGATGCAGAGAACAGGACAAATTGGTGTCTGTTTAGTTAAGGAACAGACACTGTACTGAAAATACTTTCAGTATTAGGCAAAGATGCACAGATACTTTAAATAAAAACATATTTCAAACAAAGTTTCTTACCTGTTAGTTATACATTGCAAGTTGTTAGCAACACCATCCGGTAGCTTGGCGCCGCTGTCTGCTGGTCAAACTGTGCAGCCTCTGCTCAACCCGTACGGCAGGGGCCGTAAACGTCCCGGTACACGTCTTGGTCCCACTCCGCCGCTGCACGCACACGCACACACGGCTGTATGTTCAGCGAGGAAGTACAACGTCTGCAAACACCGGCTACCAAGATTCCAATCATCCGTTATATAGTGAATTGTCAGGCTGGTGAAAGGCTCCATGGTCAAAATCAAGTCCAAATAATGGATGTTGCACCGGTCTTTTTCACCAGCTTCTTGTTTCGCTTTTAGTCATGTTTACTCAAGATGACAATGACGCGTTGCAGCCGGTTGCAGCTCGTTGCTCTAAACTTTGCAGGTAGATTGCGTCATCAACATGAATTATCGCGATAGTGCAATATAATTAAAATCTCTATCGTAGGCCAATTTTGTATCGTTTATATTGCGTATCGTCTATATCGCCCATCCCTAGTACACACAGGTACTACACGTTTCACACAAGGTGTACCAACATGCTATTTTCTCCTCCTCCTTGATCTTTCTTTACACATCCCAATATGCTGCCTTTTTCTTTTGTCAGACTTGGTAGCCATCCCAGACTTCCTGGCAGGAGCCATGGAGAACTGGGGACTCATCACTTTCAGGGAGACCACCCTGCTGGTGGGCAGCCAGTCCTCTCCTCTGGAAAAACAATTAGTTGCCTCCGTCATAGCGCATGAGCTCGCTCATCAGGTAGATGTGTTTGCCTGCGTGTGTGTGAAAGTAGCAGATGCAGTGAATATGCTACATCAGGTCCTAATATCTCTGATGTTGTGTTGCAGTGGTTTGGAAACTTGGTAACAATGAGCTGGTGGAATGACCTGTGGCTCAACGAAGGCTTTGCCACTTACATGCAGTACATGTCGCTGCAGGAAGTCTTTCCCAAGCTGGACATTGTAAGTTCAAACATCTGCCTCACATATTTTGCTCTGTGCTTTACTTTGTGCCTTCGCAGTCAAGTCTATGTTTTTTTTTCCAGGGTAATTCGTTCCTAGCAGTACGCTTCAGAGCCTTGGACAAAGATGCACTAAACTCCTCCCACGCTGTGTCGACGGAGGTTAATAATCCGGAACAGGTGGAAGAGATGTTTGACTCTGTCTCCTATGAGAAGGTACACTTTTCCAAATTATATATCTGTAGATTAACAGATTAAATATTCATTAAGTCACTGAACTTCCATATCCAGCTGTTTTATCTCAGGGAAAAATGTCTCTACTGGACCTCAAACTCATTTATAGTTTTAGTTATTGCTTTGGGTGTGATCACAGATGCTTTGTGCCTCTTGTCTTTTAGGGCGCGTCCATTCTCATGATGTTGAACGCCTGGCTGCCAGGGGAACACCAGTTCAAAAAGGGTATCATTCAATACCTGAAACAGTTCAGTGGATTAAACACGGAAACTGAAAACCTCTGGAACAGCCTTACACAGGTGTGTGTGTGTGTGTGTGTGTGTGTGTGTGTGTGTGTGTGTGTGTGTGTGTGTGTGTGTGTGTGTGTGTGTGTGTGTGTGTGTGTGTGTGTGTGTGTGTGTGTGTGTGTGTGTGTGTGTGTGTGTGTGTGTGTGTGTGTGTGTGTGTGTGTGTGTGTGGGTGTGGTGGGTGTGGGGGGTGTGTGTGGGGGGGGGGTGGGAAGCTACATTATCAACATCATTCTTTTTTGCCTCTGTTAATATTCCGTTTGGGTTTAAATTGTAATTGTTACCCGAACTGGACTGCACAGACCGGATTTGTCAAAGGATTTGTCTTCCTGTCCTCAGGTCTCTGTCTCGGCGCAGCATCACAATGTGTCAGAGATGATGCGCTCATGGACGTCACAGAAAGGCTTCCCATTGGTCACTGTAAGCCGCAAGGGAGGTCAGGTGACCCTCACACAGGAGCACTTTTTGCTCACGTCTGACAAAGCCACATATACTTCCAGGTGGGTTACATTACCACACACACACACACAGATCATAGAAACACACCAAGACCCAACAGCTAACTGTATTTTGCACTCTCTTTAGCTTGTGGAATATTCCAGTGACATACGTAACTGACAACTGTAGTTTGGACCATGATTGCATACAGATGTTTAATCTGAAGACCAAGTCAGGTAAAACACCAAGTATTAACCTATAACATCATGTCAAGAGTCTGGAGTACTTCACGTGTCAAATGGTGCATGTTTGTGTTTTTTTAGGGACTCTGGAGCTACCAGAAAGTGTAAAGTGGCTGAAGTTGAACTACAAAAACACAGGCTTCTACATCGTCCACTACGGAGATGAGGGCTGGGCTGCTCTTAAAGATGCTTTGTCCAGCAATGTCCATGTTCTTACACAGGAGGACCGTGCCTCGCTCATACACAACATCTTTGCTCTCTCCAGGTATAGGGTTAGGGTAATAAATAAACATAAATAGTTGTTCTTTGAGTTGCATTCAGTGACAGGAGAAACTGAAGCATAGGAGCGTTTTCCAATTTCTGTATTTGACTTTTAAAAAGCTTTCATTCTCCACCTTTCTTTCCTCTCCCTCACTGTTCTGTGTTTTTAACAGACTAGGACGTGTGTCCTTCTACCAAGTACTCAACCTGTTGAAGTATATGTCAAATGAAACTGAGAGTTCTCCTATGACGGAGGCCTTGTTACAGCTCAATGTAATCTACCGACTCCTTGAGAAAAGACAAGAGGACAGTCTTGTAGCCCGCATGAAGGTGTGGACACACACACACACACACACACACACACAAGAAGGTAGAAGAAGGTCACGATACATTTTGGGAATAAAGATGTACTAAGCCACATTAACAAAAAATTCTTCTTTTCTTTTTTTTTTTTACATATGACAGAAATATATTTTGGATCAGTTTGGTTCTCTGATGGACAAACAAACGTGGGGAGAGGAGGAGAGTGTGTCTAAACAGGAGCTGCGATCTGCCTTGCTGGGGTCAGCCTGTAGTCTGAATCAAGATAACTGCATTCAGCAAGCCAAAGACCTGTTCAAACAGTATGACCAGTCCAATGGGACCTCACGGTACGTACAGTGGTGTAGCACACATTTTACTTTTGAATTTCTTTTTTGGGTCAAATTGACAGCGACAGCAGGTTGGGAGGAGTAGCCCGAACATCTTTTCATAGTTAGAAACTATCTTTAGCAGGTGCAGGGGAATGTGACATTCAGTTAACAGAATTTTGGTGCACTTTTAACTTAAAATAGGTTTGCATCTTTATATTTTCTTAAGGATCCCAGGAGATCTGCAGCAAGTTGTATTCACTGTGGCTGCTCAATCAAATGAAGATTGGGGTACTTTGCTCCACATGTACCAAACTGTCACCTATGATGCAGAGAAGCGGAAAATGCTACGGGGCCTAGCATCCACTCAGGACCCACGGCGTATAGTATGGTAAGTGTTTGTGTTTGCTTCTGGCCAGGATTAAGCATTCACATATTTCCTTCTACACTGATGATATATTCAGCATACATTTAACTGATCAAGTCAATTTAATTTGTAAAGCTTAAAGAGAGAAGCATCCAATGCACTCGTTCAAAGTGAGATTTTTTTTTTTTTTTAATTGGAACATGCCTTGTGTAACAGCAGTGTTTGAAATGTTCAAAGCTTTTCATTGACTTCACTTGAATAGCACCAAAATGTGGCATTATGTAAAAATACATTATGGCTCCTGATGTGGTCCATGTTATCTCCTAAAGTTCCCCCAAATTTCACCATAATTGAGAAGTCTCCTCCTACTCCAATATTTGTTATTTGTATTAAGATTTCATATTCTTTGGTGCCATCCTCCTCATGATATTACTATATTGTATAAATAAAATGTGCCCTGTTACCTTTCATTTCCCCCCTGTTAAGTATTTAGTTGAAATGTTCATATTCATCTTGGTTACTGTGATTACTGTTGAGAATTTCATTCACTAAATCTCCCAATATTTTAGATGTGATGAAAACGTTTTTTCTTTTCTTGTCGTTGGTATGTAAGTCTTTTCTTTTATTTTATTGTTCTTTTAATGTCATCATTCTGAAACACGTTTGTGATTAAAGGGCTTGACACATCTATTCTCGTTTGTGCGCTGAACATTTGAACACTTATTATGGTCTATCTAGGATTCTAAAGGCAGGTCTGAGGGGGGATATCATCCAGACACAAGAGTTGCCTTTGGTCATCAGCACTGTGTGTAACGGCTTCGCCGGCTACTTGTTTGCCTGGGATTTCATACAAGAGAACTGGGACCGCCTCATAGAGAAGTAAGTGGTCCCGGTCAGCTTCACACAAGTTATCACTAAGAATACATTTTCAGATTATTTTTACATACAAATGAAAAGATGAAACAACATCAGTGTTTTTGTCTGTAGGTTCCCTTTAGGCTCCTATGCCATCCAGACAATCATCAAGTCTGCCACCTCTCAGTTCTCCACACAGGCGCATCTTGATCAAGTATGTTTTTAATTTTGTTTTAGTTTGTTTACAGAATATATTCATGCTGCAGCTTATTTGAGGTTCTGTGCATCTGTTTTTGGCGAGATATTAACATGATATTAATGTTTTCAGAATTCTTTTAGTGTGTTATGCCAAGTGGTCAGGCTAATGTGTGTGTGTGTGTGTGTGTGTGTGTGTGTGTGTGTGTGTGTGTGTGTGTGTGTGTGTGTGTGTGTGTGTGTGTGTGTGTGTGTGTGTGTGTGTGTGTGTGTGTGTGTGTGTGTGTGTGTGTGTGTGTGTGTGTGTGTGTGTGTGTGTGTGTGTGTTCAGGGTTTCTTCTCCAGTCTGAAGGAGCGCGGCTCTCAGATGAGGAGTGTGCAGGAAGCTTTGGAAACCATCAGGCTGAACCAGCGCTGGATGGACAAAAACCTGCCCACGCTCCAAAAATGGCTCTAATAGAGGCGCTCCATCCAGCCTCCGCCCCACTGACAGGCAACAGGGGCGTGGCGTCAAGACAACAGCAGTGTTTGCACTATTGTAGGACTGTGTCTATTAACTCCCTTTTATCCAGACCAGAGCACTAATCAAGGCCAGAGGTTTTGCTCTACCTGGGTGGACAAGATGTTAGATTTTCTGAGATTGATCCTGTGAGTTGCGTTTGCTAGCTCAGGGTTGCTCTGATTGTGTTGTGTCTGACAGGAAGTTGTCAGATGCAAACACACACTCCTCACACTTTATGCTGTCGACCAAACTTCTCCTCTGCAACTCTCATCTAAACCTCATGCCTGAGCAGACAATTATGCTTCACCCACACTCCTTGTGTTCAGCCTGCTCTCAGGCTCTTAACTGTATAAGCTGTTTAATGGCCACTTGAAAAAGAGGAAGTATGAAGAATGTCAACATTACTGCGTATGTACTGTATGCACTGTTGGTCCTGGACTTTTTCTCAAGTCGTTGGATATATGTCGATGCAGCTGTCAGGGATTTCTCAGCGATAAGACGTTGAAATTACCGGTACTTTAGAGAGGAATTATTCTTAGCATTAAACTGACCTTGTATCGCCATGTTACGAAATTGCTGCCTGCCCATCTGGGCTAGTTACTTGTGCAACCGGAAGCATTTACTATATTATTCATGGTTGGTTGGTTGGTTGGTTGGTGGGTTGGTTGGTTGGTTGATTGATTGATAGCTTAAAATACCAAACTTGTGTTGGCATCAATTGAATGTACTATAAAACCTTCCCACTGTGTACAGTAGATGGCGTACCGCACAACAGTGCAGGTTTAAATCCACAACCAATGTGTCTTAGGTGAGAGCACACTGGAGCCAAATGTTTTTTTCTTTTTTTTCCTCTACCAGTCATATGCCTAGTTTAGCTACTTCAGTTTTATTTTGATAGCTTTTTGCCTGCAGTGCAGTCACTGTACACACCCATTCTTTCACACGGTGTGCTTTTAAACTTGTAATTGTTATTATGTAAATATGCTCAACCCTACAGCGTTTTCCCCTGCGATTTTGGATGTTCTCTTTTAAACATCTAGACATTTTAGGATTTGCTTTGTGTTGTGTGTATATAGAGTGTAAAGAGAAAATGTATGCATAGAATTGAGTCTTGATCAAATACGTTTACTGTATTTCTTGATTTGTTTGTGTTTTAAGGGCTAATGTGCGTATTGAAGATACAAAGTGTATAGAATAACATTTAATTTGGGCATGACTAATCTGTCCAGTAAGCTATTCATCAGCCTAATAAAAATACAGAAGGTTTAAAGTTACTCCAATGTTAACCGGACGTGTTGCTCCTGAGAATGAAGAGTAGCCTAGCTATTTAATGAGTGTCTAAACCTGTTTTCCCCCCTTTTGTTCCAAGATTTTATTTAAATAGAGTTGTACACTCATCTTGAGCTTTATTTAAAGTGGTACTGCTTACTTATCCACTCCATCCCCGTCATGATATTCAGGATGTCTGAGTCATTATAGTAGAGTTAGGGTTGTTCAAAGAAAATAACTCAATCTAACATCTTCATTTATGTAAAAACCTTCCCCAAAATGTCTTGTCACAAATGCAACAGTAGTGTTACCTCCTCACTGCACACAGGTGGAAAACATTTTGAAAAGGTTATGTGTTTGTTGCTGCACCGGCGGCTCCTACTGGTTGGTCAAAGTGGCTGCCAGGATGAGTGGGGTCCAAGAGTGGACCAGACAGAGGGAAGGCTTGCATAGGCCCTCTTAGTGAGATGGCAGGTGGAAAAACACTGAAAGACACCATGTGTATCGAAGGCATGGCTGTCTACATCCTCACCACGTGTGGAGGTTAGCAGTATAAAACATCACAGTACAGAGGGTTGTGCATTCCAAACCAAAGTAGTAATAAGTCTGTCAGACTTTACTTCGAAGAATCTCATTACAGTTTAGATCCGTCTATTGCCATTCACTTATTCCATCCAGTCCATCATAGCTTAACAGACAGTGTGATAATGCATTAAGAATTAAGAATATGCCTTTAAAATACACATCTTATACTTTTATGTCCTTGCTATACCATTTTATTGTGAAAGAGTGACACTTTTTTTTTCCAGCTGCCAGCAATCCGATGAATAAATCAGCTTTATTGAGGCTCTGGGACTCTGATGTTCCATCATTTTTTATTTAGAAAACAACTGTTTTATTTGAAGTCCGTTGCGATAAGCTTTAAGAGACAAGAGTTGCTGATGTCATTTAGGTACAAGGTTCAGTTAAAGTTGGTGAATCGGCAAAGTGGCCGGTCTGATGAGAGGATTGTAGTAGAGTACCACATGTGCAGTAAACCCAATCAGATTGTCTTTGTTTTTGCACTGGGATAAAATGCTGCGGATGCTTTTGAAACTGTGTTGCTCTTCATGTGAATAAAGTATAAATAAAAGAAAAAGTTTTCAGAAGATTTTGGATTTTTTTTTCAATTGAAATACAAATATTATTGTTATGCTTTGTTTTTACGACACAATCCAAAAGGTGATGCAATTATGCAACCATGTGTGGCTATGCTTGGAGCAATGATGGGGGCAAAATGCAAGGTGGTTCTTCAGAGAAAGCTGCACAAGAGAGCCTATGAAACCTTAAGCTGGGTCATCGACTTACAACCAAATCACCTCTACAGCAAAACAAAAACCATAAATCAAAGGCTTCAACTCAAAATTTAAAATCTGAGGAATGACTTGATGGCTGTTCCTCCTCATCCAATTTTACCAAGCTTTGTCACATTTTGAGAACAGAAATTAAGTTTTACATTGATTGTTGCTTTTGAAAAATCTATTGTGAATGTCAAGCTGCAAGATCTCTCAATGACAACTACTTCCTAAACACAGTGGAGATGGTTCATGTGAAATGCCTTTTACATGATGCTTCTCCGTTGAACCACCAGAGGTCTTGGCTCTTTTTGAAACTTGCATACTGGCTCTCATGTTGTACTACTTAAATTGTGGATGTAAATGACTTTGTGTGTGTTGTGGCTGTGGGAATTATCTTTTTAAAGGACTTAAAGCCATAGTTGAAACCGTTATTTTATGTCAAGTCTGTAAAAGAAAATAAATCCTTCAGTCTACTTATAAAAGGGATGTTTTAATGTTAAACTGCAGGTATGTCTGCTTTTAAATCCAGTTCAGTGTGACAAAGTGTGTTCTTTCCATGTGTGTATTTTGTGTGTGTTTTAGAAAATCTGTTTTGCTCCTTGAAGACTTGTTTTGGCAGAATGCCATACAGCTGGAAGACATATAGCACCAGCATTTTTACCCTCATACTTTCTTTCTTGACCAATTAACTGAAGTGCACAATATTTAAATACAATCAAGGGCTTTGTATTGAAATAAAAAAGTCCTAACTCAGTATGATTAATTAATGAGCTGTATGAGACCTGACAGACATCAGAGGGCCCATTAGATTGTCTTTGTGTGTTTGTAGCCGTTACAGCAGTATACTTTATCCTTAATAGTGATCATAAATTGCATTTTTTTCATTTTTTCATCTTTCCCAACATCATTTTTATTTAAGATTCATAGCACATTGTAGCCAAGGTACAGTGTTGAAGCAGTGGAACATAACAACCTATACATACCAATTTCTGTTTATTTGAGTGTCCCAACTATTTGCAATCTTTAGTTTTGTTAGAATTTATACAAATTTACAATTTGTATGAAATCACTTAACACACACCTAACAGTAAATGTTTTGTATGGAGGGGTTGAGCTCTCATGTAGTTAATCGTATCAGAATCAGAAGAAGGATTTATTGCTAAGTAAGTAACACTTAGAAGGAATTTGCCTTGGTGGTTGGTGCATACATAAACAAACATATTAAACATTAATATAAAATAAACAACAAAGACAGAAACAAATATACACAAAATAGCTGTTTAACATCAGAAAAAGAGGCCAAATGGTTTAGTGCAGAATGTGCAAAAAGTTTAAGACATATATATTGTGCAATGGGCGTATATGGGTGTATAGTCCAGGATGTAGGTTAATGCAAAGTTTAGTAACTGGGGGGTGTTAAGAGTTAATGTCAGTGGGGGAGTGGGGGCTTTGTTAATGAGGCTGACTGCAGAGGGGAATAAACTGTTTTTGTGGCATGAGGTTTTGGTCCTGATAGACCGCAGCCTCCTACCAGAGGGGAGACGTTCACGTCTGGGGTGAGAGGGATTGGCCATCGTTCCTGCCTGCCTCAGTGTTCTGGAGGCATACAGTTCCTGGAGAGACAGCAGATTGCAGCCAATCACCTTTTCGGCCAAGCAGATGATGCACTGCAGTCCTCCCTTGTCCTTAGCAGAGGCAGCAACGTACCAGATGGTGACAGAGGAGTTGAGGATGGACTCAATGGTGGAGGTATAGAAGTGCACCATCATTGTCTTTGACAGGTTTAACTTCTTCAGCTGCCACAGAAAGTACATCCTCTGCTGGGCTTTTGGTGAGGGAGCCGATGTTCTGCTCACACTTGAGGACCTGGGAGATGACGGAGCCCAGGAAGCGGAAGGACTCCACAGTGTTGACTGTCGAGTCACCCAGGGTAATGGGAGCTGTATCCTTAGAACATAACAGTGTGATTGTTAAAACATGAACCACAACTCTGTCATAATAATGTTAGTGTCAATCCTTTTAAAACTATATTTTCAAAGCTGATCAAAATACTTAATAAATTAAAAGCCAGCCAATATACTTTTAAGCTTATCAATGTTTTTGCACAAAAAATCCAAAGAAACTAGCAACTGTAGATGTCAGATGAATATAATTTACAAAAACATTCAATTTATTCATATTTATTTCAATTCAGTATTATTGTCCCCATTTAAAAACACATTATTAAAACCAAATACTCTTACTTTGGAATGCTATAGTACTGGCACTTTAAAACTGAAGTCGAGTCCAGTACTTGAGTAAATGCACTTAGTTACTTTACGCATCTATCTTATGCTCAACATATTTACATCTTTACACAGAATGATCATCTGCAAACTCCTACAATATTCATGTGTAGAATGTAGTCAGCTGCCACTTCACAGGACGTCTGTCTAAGAGTGCCTGGACAAACACACACACACACACACACACACACACACACACGCACGCACCCACGCACACACACACACACACACAGAAACAAACTAACCGCATGGGGGCACACTTTGTATGTGTGTCATAAGTAACACACCTCGACCCACAATCAATCAATCTATCACTGTTGGCCTCATTCAGTTACATAACTTGCTAAAAGCAAAACTATCCAGCCTTGCTGAATGGAGAGGTCAGGTTGATACTATCAGCATCATAGTCACGGTCATAGTCACAGGCCTCTGCAGCTTTAGCTCTGTGGGCATCAAATTGATCTCTGTGATCCATTGGTGTCAGTGAGATTAAACATTGCATGATGTCTGATCACTGATATGCAAAGCATTGTGGGTAGAGGCTTTGAATGAGGATACATGAGCATCAGGTGAGCAGTGTGACTAGCTGGAATTTGTTGATTGCTGTTCCATGTGAACTATTTGAGCTGTTTTCATAAATTATTTTTCATGGCTGTGGGATTAGGGTACAAGACCACACACTGCATTAATACCTGAACTCTTGGAATGAAAATGTGGCTGCTCCAGTTTCTACTTTTAGTGAGAACTAATATAAATGTGCGTTGAAGACTGTGACTGCAGAGTTTTGCGTTCTAAGCCAGCAGACCAGCTGAACCACACTGGTGACTGGAGGTGCAGCCTTGACCCTTGTGATTGAAACCACTGTGATACAATCTGTCTATAATAATTCTTCTGCTGCTCAGTAATGATGTTGTGTTTGTTAGGCTTGGTACACTGGATCTTGATACAGGAATTTATGATGGGAATACGTTATTTTTATTGGTAAAAAATTGGATTTGCGGTTTTGAGCCATTTCAATGTTGCTATTTAGGTCATTACACTTTGACTTGAGTTGATACTGCATTTCTAATCTAAGTTGGCAAACTTGCAAAAGCAGCCTTTTCCCTGACTGATGAGGCTGTCTGAGTCTCAGATTTTGTGATACCGCTACTGAGATGGTAAGATAGAAAGTTAGGAACATGCCAACATTACATAACGAATCTTCTGACAAGACTTTCGTGTGGCGCAGCCAGAGTGTAAAAAAGAAAAAATGATAGGAAGGCTGTCAATACCAAAAATAATATGTTAATATTTATTTTATTTGCCAAGTACATTTACACATACACATTCATTGAACCCGTCCTGACTAATTAGGAGCAAAAAGGCCGGCAGATTTTTATTTTTAAAGGCCAGTTATTTCATGGATCCAGGATACTATGCATCCTGATAAAGTTCCCTTGGCCTTTGGCATTAAAATAGCCCCCCACATCATCACATACCCTTCACCATACCCCCCCCATCATCACATACCCCCACATCATCACATACCCTTCACCATACCCCCCACATCATCACATACCCTTCACCATACCCCCACATCATCACATACCCTTCACCATACCTAGAGATTGGCATGGGGTACTTTCCATAAAATCATCTCTATATGCAAATGAAACCATCTATTAGACTAACTGAAATCAAACCATGCCAATCTCTAGGTATGATATATATATATACAGTACAGGCCAAAAGTTTGGAGACACCTTCTCATTCAATGTGTTTCCTTTTTATTTTCATAACTATTTACATTGTAGATTCTCACTGAAGGCATCAAAACTATGAATGAACACATATGGAATTATGTACTTAACAAAAAAGTGTGAAATAACTGAAAACATGTCTTATATTTTAGATTCTTCAAAGTAGCCACCCTTTGGTTTTTGTATTTATATGGGAAAAACTTCCACTAATTAACCCTGACAAAGCACACCTGTGAAGTGAAAACCATTTCAGGTGACTACCTCATGAAGCTCATTGAGAGAACACCAAGGGTTTGCAGAGTTATCAAAAAAAGCAAAGGGTGGCTACTTTGAAGAATCTAAAATATAAGACATGTTTTCAGTTATTTCACACTTTTTTGTTAAGTACATAATTCCATATGTGTTCATTCATAGTTTTGATGCCTTCAGTGAGAATCTACAATATAAATAGTCATGAAAATAAAGAAACACATTGAATGAGAAGGTGTGTCCAAACTTTTGGCCTGTACTGTATATATATATATATATATATATATATATATATATATATATATATATATATATATATATACAGTGTTGTCGTTGCAAATGAGAATTTGTTTATTCTCTCTACTACTGCAGTACTTTTACAGGGATGTATTTACTTGTAGTACCATAATGAAACATGTATCACCTATTTTGTACTACAATATTTAATGATTGTACGAACGATGACCCAGTGAAACTATGGGTAGCTCGTGTGTGGGTGATCCAAAGTAATGTTTCAATGGTATTTCACAATATATTAGTTTTTTGAACCAGTGATTGTGCAAGTGCAAGACTTCTTTAGAGATATGAATGCACAATCCAATGTTTTGAACATTGGATAGCCTGTGTTACAAGTGATGACTGTTTTGAGTTTTGTGTCTAGAGTTTTGAAAAATCAAATCAAGGTTTTGAAATTAGTAGCAAAGTGATTGTAAGAAACTGTATTATTAGTCATGTCATATGACTATCATATATGATTCTGTAAGTGCCACTGTTCATCATGTCATTCCATTATACCCACTGCTATAATTATTTTGAGTCATATTTTTTTATCGGTCGAGGCAGATGGCTGCCGACCCAGAGCAACTTCTGTTATGATTTGATACTATAAATAACATTGATTTTAAATACTAATTGAACTAGCAGAGGTCCACACATACTGTGGAAGTATTTAATAGATCAGAACGATCATTTTAGCAGTAGCTACTTCAGGTCATACTGCACATAAAAACAGGAACATTTTATGTGAAGCTGCATGACACAATTTCAATGATTTGTTGAAAAGGTGCCACATCATGATAAAGCTATGAGGGTGGGTGGGTAAGGCAGTTCCATTGCATAACTGTCTTGGCACCAAAATGCCCCCAGAGTAAGAACTGTTATCTCCATCCAGTTTTAAAGTAATGTTGGTTTAAAGACTCAAAAAGGCCCTGCTACCACAACATAATTCTCTTAATATTCTCTGTGAATTTAATTTGCACATATTCTTTGGATGAAAACAACTAAAAACTATTGAAAATTGCCTTCTAAATTTGACTCCTGCTCACCCTAAGGTCTCATCCTAAGTCATGCTGTTTTTCTGATGTCACAAGAGACAATAACCTGATCAGTAGGCTGCATTATGTCGAAAATATGCCACACTACTATAAATAATGATATAAGCATGATTTAAGAATATACACATTTAACAGAAAACTGTCCATAGACACTGTCAGTTCACATTGTGGTGGTTGTGCTTTCCTAATAAAATCACCTTTCATTAAGTTATAGATACTTTATTCAGTTCCTCTCAATCAGAGGTGGAAGACTTTGTAGTTTTGTTATTCAGCTCTCTGTACTAATTGTTCAGTACCTGTTTATCTTATCTCCATATGTATCTCACATGCTTGGATTGAGGAAGAAGACTCTGTAAGCTTCTAGAAAGGTTAGGGTTACATATTTTCACTGCAGAAAACCTCTTATCTCTAAAATGTATGAGTCAACTGAATTGCAGTGTTGCTACACACTTTTCCTGTCTTGCACCTGTGACAGGTGGTGAAGTATTTTTGCTCTAGTTGCCCACCCATTCAAATGAACTAAAAGCTCAAATAAGATAACATGTTATTGTTAACCACAAAATGCATTTCTTGCAGAAAATGCTTGTGAATGCTAAAAAGCTAAATTGCTAAAGCTAAACTGGATTGCTGGCTTAAATGCGTGAGAAGAAGGTGAAGTAGTGAGAATAGTTGGAAAAGAGGGAATGGTTTAAATTAGTATAAATTTACTTGAAATGTTAAATAACACCAATAATGTATACGTTTGAAAAGCTGATGCTAAACTGAATTGCCAGCTTGAATTCGGTTTAATATATATTCAATATTTATATTCAAAAAGAATAGAATTTACAAGTATAAAACTCTTAATGAAGGAAAGATGTGGAACATTTTATCGTTTGAATGCAGTATGAATCTGTAAATAAGACTTGAATATGCATGGACAGCAGCAGTATAAATAGCTGAAAAAGAGGGGAAGCAAAATAAAGAGTAAGAAATGAAAGACATGGAGAGATGGAGAGTTGGAGAGAGAGCCCCCGTTTTGCCATGGCATTAAAATCCTGAGTGATCGGTACAGGTGTAAACGCACTCAGGACTCATTGAGATCCAATCCAATTTAATGAGATATATATATATTTAACAGACTGTGATCAAAATAAAATGCATGGACAGAGTTTCATTCCCTGTTTGAAAATATAGGGGCAACACATGTAAATGAATAATTATCTGAAATGAATAGCCCATATTACATAAAAAAGACCGATCTCTGAGTAAGATCCTTAAGCTGTTTTCAACAACAACAGTAATAGACCAAGAGAGAGAGCAAGAAAGAGAGAGAGCAAGAGAGAGAGAGAGAGAGAGAGAGAGAGAGAGAGAGACCAAAATTACTTTAAAACTGGATGGAGATAACAGTTCTTACTCTGGGGACATTTTTGGTGCCAAGACAGTTATGCAATGGAACTGCCTTGCCTTGCATTTCCTTACCCACCCACCCTCATAGCTTTATCATGATGTGGCACCTTTTCAACAAATCATTAAAATTGTGTCATGCAGCTTTACATAAAACTTTCCTGTTTTTCATGTGCAGTATGACCTGAAGTAGCTGCTGCTAAAATGATTGTTCTGATCTATTAAATACTTCCACAGTATTTGTGGACCTCTGTTAGTTCAATTAGTATTTTAAATCAATGTTATTTATAGTATCAAATCATAACAGAAGTTGCTCTGGGTCGGCCCCCCTAACGGGCTGTGGTAGTAAACCGTATATTTTATGAGTTGGGCTGTTATGGGGTGCTGCCATGCTATCGCTAGCTATAGGTAGACAAATTAACCAGCTGCTGTTTTAATCACTGTAGGAATTGACACAACATTAGCTGAAGCGTGAAAAGTCACATGAAAGTCTTGTCAGAGGATTCGTTATGTAATGTTGGCATGTTTCTAACTTTCTATCTTACCATCTCAGTAGCGGTATCACAAAATCTGAAACTTAGACAGCCTCTTCAGTCGGGGAAAAGGCAGCTTTTGTAAAATTGAACGGTCAGAAAGATGAAAACTTTGCCAACTTAGATTAGAAATGCAGTGTTATCTCAAGTCAAAGTGTAATGACCTAAATACCAACATTGAAATGGCTCAAAACCTTTTCAATTTTTTACCAATAAAAATAACGTAAAGTCCTGTATTGCCATAAAGTCCTGTATTAAGATCCAGTGTACTAAGCCTAACAAACACAACATCATTATTTATAGGCAGAATGTAGTATCTTGTAGATCTTCTATTTATTGCAGTCTCAACTGTTAACAAGTGGTGGCAGCTCAATACTATATCTCATAATTTACCATATAAAGCTATTTTATGTTCATATGTTACAGATTTTTGCACTGATAAAAAACATGGAAGCTGAGCTGCATTACCTAAAGAAGGTAAGAGTTTAAATACCTTGCTAGAAAAGCTGGAGGCTAAACTGTAATACTGTCAAAAGTGGTAGTTGAAATTAGTTAACTGAAAAGGCTAAAGAAAGCATAAAATATAGAACAAGTTCAATTCAAGCATAAACACATAAGAGTATAATGTCTTGATATTTGAACAGTTTCTGTAGTTGAAAGTATGCAGAAGTAGAAGTCGGATTTAAAAACATTTTTTAATAATTACTTCATGAATGATTGGCAGTTTCCGTGCTTACCAGTCGAAAAACATAAACTGGATTCCTGAAATCTCTTCACTTTGAGCATTCCAAGACTTTGCTGAAGCTGCAGACATGTTATTTGCTGCTTGCTATGTATGACAGTTGCACCACCACACTAGTTAACTAGTAAGGTCAAAAGAGGCATCAACCATTTAACTAGTGAATGTTTTTGCCTTGACTTGTTAACATGCAGTCACTAGTTTACTCGCTGCAGTTCCTTGAGGCCAACATGTAACCAGTGCGCAACATGCAAATAAAGTAGGCATAAAACAAAATCCTGAGTCCTGATTGGTTTGTATTTTTATTTTGAACTGGAGAGCCAATAGGAAGCCTCAAATCCCCCTCTCCCCTCCTACTCATTAGCATTGTGTCCTACTAGTTAACTAGTGTACACTTTGGCTTTTACTAGTTAACTAGTAGACATTTTTGGACCACACTAGTTAACTAGTAAAGTCCAGAGCGGTCCAACTAGTGAATATTTTGAGTTGTTTGGCTTTTACTAGTTAACTAGAGGAGGAACCTGACTTTTGATGTCAAGGATATGGAATTAATACTCAAATGGCTTGCCACATACAACCCTACATTCTACAATACAACTATCTTACTCAACCCAAACCCAGTATTTGTGCCACCAGCACCTGTGGGAGTTCTTCGCTGCTTGAAAACCACTGCATGGTACATGCCAAAAAGTGGCTCTGCTGGTTACCTCCTCCCAATCATTACAGCTGGGATGAAATCATTGGGGACAAAACATTCTGTGCCATAAATTATAGTACAGACAGATTAATTGTCTCAGTTAACAAAGTAAAGGCACACCTATAACTGAGGACATACCACAGCCTTATATTAGAACTGCTGTCTTCAAAGTAAAATATGACAGCATAGACTCCACACCCTTCTTTGTATTTCTTCTCTGATGAAGCTTGTGGTTTGTTCATGGCCAATAAACAATATTTTTAGATGCAGTATGCAGCCCATTCAATTGCATTTACAGTTAATTTCTAAGGATACCATTTATGTGTATTGTGTGACTGTGCCTTATCAGAACAAGAAACAGATTTATTGTTAAGTAAGTAATAATAATAATAATAATAATATAACTAAATGATATATTACAAGTGTTTTTCAGACAAGAATAGCTCATCATACCAACAGATGATACATTTCAAAGATTATTTGTAATTATTACAAATTTAACTAGTACTAGGGTAACGAGTAAGTACTTTTAGACAAAACTGAATAAACCAACATGGACCAGATTATAATAGATAATATATTACATAGAGAACAATAATTTATTTAAAAATATATACTTTTAATATATAAACAAAGTTTTACAGAGAAAATAAGTGTGACGCGTCATCAAATCATCAAATGATTCTCTCTCGCTCTTTCTCTCTCTCTCGCTCTCTCTCTCTCTCTCTCTCTCTCTCTCTCTCTCTCTCTCTCTCTCTCTTTCTATTTCGCTCTCTCCGTCTCAATCAATCATAATCACCAAGAGTGACCTCCGTCAGATCATTGTGTCCCATTTCTTCATCTCCAGTACCTTGCTGTTCGACCCAATGGTCTTCGACATGTGTCTCGTCATTTTCATCCTCTGATGCCTCACTTTCTGCCATCCCTTTTTCCATTCTTTCATGCTCTAGCCTCAGTTGCTCTTTCTCGTTCAGTATAATGTTTTCCTTGATGGCTTTCTGTTGCTCCTCGCTCTCTTTCTCAGCCTTCTTAGCCCTCTCCATTTTCTCCTGCTTCTTCAACTTCCAGAAGAAGCCCAGGTTTTTCTCGGGATAGGTGACGTTGGCCAGCGGCAGCTTGAAGATCTTGTTGGTCCCCGTTGTCAAAAGGAGGAAAGTGAGGGCAGAGAGACAGAAAGGCCAGGTGCAGGCTGGCAGACCAAACTGTAGATGAAAAATACATCACGTTGCTGTTAGTAACTATTATGGGCTGATATACGTATAAATAGGAGTGGGAGAAAATGTGTAATTACCGTGGACATGATATTGGCAATGGCTGCGCTGAGGTATGCGCAGAAAAAAGCTGCAGAGGAGAAGATGAGAGATACCGTGAGATGCCATACATGTGCATGCTGTGATAAGTGATCATAGATTACAAATACGTGGTCACATGCCATCCTTTTTGTAGTTTTTTTTCTTCTTCTTCTGGGTGCATACTCACCACATGTGATGGCGAGCAGGTGCACCTGCCAGGTCAGAGCGTAAAACATTCCTCCGATGGCAATACAGGCTAACACACAGTTGTATCCCCAGAGACCAAAGTAAATGTCTCCAAAAGGCGCCGCCAGAGCCAAGCCTGCAAAATATTCAATCACAGCCATCAAGGAAGTGCCAAGTTCAGTATAAGTTTGGATTATCTTAGAAATAGTGACCCTCCTTGTTATTTTGTAGCTTTAATGGATTTTGGGGGTCATTTTGGAGTTGGAACATATACATTGTGGCTTGAATTTGATCTGTAAGAATGTAAGAAAAATAAATTGCGCTGTTTATTAAGGTAAGACAGAATGACTTTTACATTCGGCCCGCCTGCCAAGGTATTATCCTGTCCTCTCACCTGAAACCATGCCCACAGCAGATCCCAGGACAGCATGAGCGCAAGTGATAGGGGAGGAGATGAAGAGTGAGATGATGAAGATTCCTCCCGTCCAAGGTTTGTCACAGCCGTAGACCTGGCCTATTCCCACAGGCACTGACGTGAACAGCTAAAGAGATACAGACAAAGGTTTCATAGCTGTAGACTCGAACCAAAGCATGATTTACAACCCACGGGTTTTCCAATTATGTGCTGATCTCCTGTCAGCTTCAATGAACCAACATGATTTACACATACTGTAGGTACACACCTACAGTATGTAGGATTGTCATTTCAACATTGATCAGATCCCTTGCAGGGAACATAAATAATAAATCAGCCGATGAATCTGTCACGTCTAAATTACAAAGGTAAAAGAATGTGAACACAGCGTCCAGAGGTGTGTTAAGTAACGCACAAAAACAATCCTGGCCTGTCACTGACCTTGGCTACGTCGATTTCAGCCCAGGTGATGTTGGGCAGCTGTGAGCGAGGCTGAATGAGGACTTGGGGAAAGTTATAGTTGTAGTGTCCGGTGGCGACCATGTGGAGACATACCAGGATGTTAAAGGGCAGGGTGAACACTGGCAGATCCCAGCGACTGTTAATAGATGCCAGGGCACTGGACACAATCGGGCTGAAACGCAAGGATACAACATCACCAGTATTAGATTCGATCCACGTTTAACTCACACAATTATTTAAGTATATGTATTCACATGTGTGCTTATATCACAAACACCTTCATTGTTGTTTCTGCACATTTCCAGCATGACTGTGATACTGTGTACATGTTCTCTCCACTCAGTCAACATAATTAAATCTTTTTTTTTATTACTGACTGGATCAGAAATGATTGACTGAGATCAGGCTAATGAAACCTGAATCTAGAAGCAGAAATGGAAATTATTCATATGGTTATAATACAGTAAAGTGATCGGTTTTGACATTTTTATGTGTCTTGTTTTGGTTAATATATTTAATTTCATACATCAACCTCTCATTTCTTATGATATGAATCAATCTACTATATAATTTGACTATTAGTCAATCGAGTTTCTTACCACATCATGGACATGAAGATGTTGGGTAGCAGGAGCCACCAGTACCAGTCTCCTTTATTGGAGAACACAGCCATCAGCAGACCCACCAGGATGCCATTGTAACCATACAGCCCTGCAGCTATTGCACCCCTGAATGAAGTCATTTTAATTAATTAATTCATGTTTTCCTGCTGTACACCACAGTGTAAAATTATTCTACATAACCATTTCACTATCTACTACCAAAAGGAAATGATCACCCAATTATGTATATATTTTTTTGCATCATGTTTTCCATTAGCACGTACAGTAACATCTATTTATTATCGGTAGTTTGAGTTTATTCAAACCTGTTCTGTTGCAGAATAAGGGCAGAAATGGTGGCAAAGAGTGTGCCCACAAAACCATTGAGAGCCCACCAGTAGTTCTGCAGGATGAGGCCAGCAAAAATGATGAGGCCACTTAGAGGGTTGTTGACAAACATCACCTGAGCAGCTCCACGCAAAACCCAGTCCAGCAACTGCAGCAAGAAAAACTGTTCTGGAGGACAGAAAGAGAGAACGGACAGAGAGCGAGAGAGAGAGAGAGAGAGAGAGAGAGAGAGAGAGAAAGAGAGAGAGCATTGGCATTTGACCAGATATGCTTGATAGGCTTCCCACGGTGACTGTTGTGCAAGTCTTAGTTTTCTGACTCTGAGATAAATAATGACAGCGGGTAGATCTGTGATCACAACATGATTGTCCGAGGTCAAAGAAGCCATATCTGATGGACAACAGGTTCTTGTACTGAAACAAAGTAAGATATACTGTATCTTCACAGTGTTGGTCTGGTAAACTTTCTATAGCCTTGCTTGCTTCTAGGGTGAGTGACACATACTTGTTTGTAGATACTGTACATCATACATGACATTCTTGCCTGTTACTTGCCTGCTATTGAAATTCCTTCTTGTGTAACTCTCTAAATACTAGTTACGTAACTGAACTCGGGTGGAAAAATTGATAATGTGACAGCGACATTGTGCGGCCCACTTGCACTGCAAAACATACTCAAATCTGTGTAACTGTTTATAACGATGAGTAGTGTACATATTTAATATATATAGCCCAAGGGTACAGTTGTTATCAGCAGCAAGTTATTTATAATATCCTGCATTTTTTGTTATAATAATGTTGTTTTCAGTATACAGTGTACAGTATATATGCTTTGTGTGGGCCAGAAGAAAAACTAGTGTTGTCTTACTTTCCATCCATTTTCCAAACACCTTCATGTCTCCAGAGAAGTAGGAGATTCCCTTGAGGAAGCGGGCCCTGGCCCTCTGCAGATTTGTGGGCCCTGGCTGCACAGGGTCCTTCTCCTTCCTGTTCTCCTGTGAGTTGCCATGCTCAGATGGCAGGTCAGTGTCTGCCATCAGGGGCTGGAGCTCCTGCAGCCACCATTACAGTTAGAAATGATCTACAGAATTGTATTCCAAGGACTGTTTGAAGCAGGTAAAAATATACACAGCATCGATCTTACACTGTACGTCTAAACTGTGAACACTGACTTACAGTGAAGGTGGTGGCAGGAGAGGACGAGGCAGCAGAAGTAGAAGAGCTGATATTCTTCTGAATACCCTGAGAGGAAAGAAAGAGGCATCACTCAACAGGGCATGAAGTCGTCATCATTGCTTATTATAAGGAATGAAAAAAAAAAAAAATATATATATATATATATATATATATATATATATTTGTGTAATTGTCCATTCTATATTATGAATTTGTCACTTTATTTACTGCATTACACTGTAATGTTACTATATATAGTCAATGATTGAAATGAATTGAATTTTAATTAATCATCCATCAAAATCAATGCTCTCAGATGAAGGACGGACGATTATAGGTACCTAACATAATATTATACCTAAATACATAAATTAATTAAAATTAAATTAAATCAAAAATTAATATTCTTTAAATATTAGTTATTTCGATCAAACAGGCTCACATTCATTACATTTTAGTCACATTTTACTGTCCTGCTGGACTTTAGAGACTTAGACAAACGTAAGTGCTCCTACCTTTGTGCAGTGTGATCCAGGCATATGTCCCAGAATGAAAGCAGGCAAAATGGGTTGCCAGCTTATCTCGAGCTGTACTACGGAGCATTCTGAAGAAGGCTTTTATAGACGGTCCACGGAAAAAACTCCACCTCTTCTATTTTCTAAATCTCCACAGGAATGACTGACACTCCACAGTGACAATCTTAGCCACACCCAGGACTCTCTACCTAAACACAATAATGTGAAATGCATCAGAGCATCTGTATCAAACTCAGGAAGTGATCTGCAACACCAACATGACCAACAGGTCCCATTCTCCAGGTATCAGTGTTACTGCCAGACATTGGTGAATGTCTCGTGCTGGACCTCACTGACATCAGTGCTTTAAGGAATAACTTAAAAGTAAACTACACCAATTTTACACATTAAAGTCTGTTCTCGGGAGTTACAGCTACACAAAAAAAAGTAATGTAATGTATTGAATTGTAATGTATTGAATTGTAGCCGCAAAACACAGCTAATTAAAACCTTTTTTAAAGTCCACGAATCCTGACCCTCCAGAAGTTCAGATGCAACAGGCCTTTAACAAAATGAGACGTCCATGCTCGGAGCCGTCATTTTAAAGCAATGTCAATTAAACAAGGCCTAGTTTCAAGTAACAGGCGCTAAAACTGAGCGTTTCAGAAAAAGGGTGAATACAGGTATATTCTACCCTGGATAATCCAGAGTTCTCGCGAGAGCACAATTTGAATTTGCTCCCTTAATCTTTCGGATTTGGGTCTGGATTTACAGGCTATGTATATTCAGAAAGACAGTATGAAAATAATGTGTTTTGAAAATTAAAGCATGTAAACATGTTTTAGTAGAAATACAAAATGCAAGAATGAACCTAAAAATGTGCATAATATGGGACCTTTAATAAAACTGATCCATAGTACTTTACTGTCTAAACTGGTTTTAACTACTCTGTATAGTTCGGTGGTTTATTCCAGTGATTCCAAACCAGGGAGTTTGATCCCTTCCAAAGGCTCAGAAGATAAATCTAATGTTTGCTTTTTTTGGTGAAATAATAGATAATTTTACCTATTTTAGCCTCCAAAAGTTAAAGTTGAAATAAAACCATGAAAATTGTCTCTTTGATGGAACTGCTACAATTCTTAGACATCTGTAATAAAAAAATTAAAAAAAATTCTGTTGCACTAAACTGTCATTATCACATGATATCAGAGTCACATTATCATAAACAGCAGAAACACACATGCGCACACACACGCACACACTTACAGATAGATAATGTGAGCGCAGAGGGGTATGTTTGTTCCTTTAGTATTTATTTAGTCGTTATACACCATAAGACAGTATATTAACAGAACTGATGAGCAGCATTGGTTGCTGCCGCAGAAGGAACAGGAGTAGCCTGAAATAGATTTTTAAGCATTTTTTTCTGACTCATTAAAAGAGAAAATGGTTGTTTGTGCAAATAGTTTTACTTATCCACATGTTTGTCCACTTGGATAAACATAGATGGACAACAGATAAACATGAAAACAGTGTTGTATAGTTGCAAAATATTTCAATAAAGTAGATATTGTGTATTGTGTAGATATGAATTTTTCAACATGCAACGTGTTACTTGTTTTACCTCTTGTATTACCATCCATCCATCCATCCATCCACCTCTTGTATTACCTCACGTAAATATGCTCTTTAAACAGTAAGCTCTTTCGCTATGCTCAAAGTGTGTGATAAACACAACAATCAAAACTTGGATGGAAAATTGGATGGTGACTAAAGAAAGGGATATTTTAGCATCTTAAAAATGATTTGTGAAGTGTTGGGGGCATCTATGGCAAACTGCTCATCATGTTCTCCACTAGCAGAGAGTTAACCTGTTAGTTCGGTTACCTGAGGCAGCCATTGAATGGACCACCTGATGTTTTTCTGATTCATTGCACCTGTCTTCCTGGATATAGTTGTGCAAAAGGCAGAAACTCTTCGTGAGGTGTCACATGTCATTACTTCAACACTATGAAGTAGTATGTGTAACAACATAGGCACGTTAATGCCATTTGAGCAAACAAAGTCTTCAAGATTTTTTTTTAAGATGGCATTAAAATGCATTAAACACGTAGAGTTTGGTCGTGTTGACATGCTTTGTTTTTATCCGTTAACAAAACAAAAATTGTTCTACCTAACAACGTTATAAAGGGATTTTGTCGGAAATTAACTCAGCTCAATGTATCCAAAACAAGTAAGTCATGGGCAATGATCCTGAGCATGAAGCTTTTATACTGCTTCTAAATCTTCACCATCCCCTGTTTTCAGTTTATATTGGCTTCTTCTAAACCACAGCTCTGTCTTACGTTTCATACATGTCATTTCCTTTGTGGTGTACCAAGGGGTCTGTATATACTGTCTATGGTAAGAGTGCATAGACGCCCACATCAGTAATATATGCATAACGCGCTCCCTTGCATTGTTGTTTGATATCACTGATCAAACAACCTTCCTTGCGAGGGCAGCGGTAGCTCTGCCTGTAGGGACTTGGCTTGGGAACTGGAGGGTCACCGGTTATTAGCATTGCTAAGAGTCATTACAGGGACCAAGTGGAGTTCGACCATCAGGGCTCCAACACCAGAAATATGTGGGCTGGACTAAGAACTATCACAGACTACAAAAGGCAAACCAACATTGCTGAGATAATGTCTGCATCTCTCCCAGATGAACTTCACTTCCTCTATGCATGCTTTGAGCTCAACTTGGCTAAAGAAGAACCAAAGGCCCAGGACCCCTGCTCATTAATAAAATCCAGGGCAGATGTGTTCAGATGCTTCAAAAGGACTAATCCAGGCACCTGGACCTGATGGCATCCATGGCCAAGCTCTCAAGGTGTTCGCAGATCAACTGGCAGATCTCTTTAAAGACATTTTCAACTTCTCATACTGTTAGTCCCCTAATGTTTTAAGAAGACCTCCATTGTCCCTGTCCCCCAAATGGGCCAAATCCCTTTTCCTAAATGACTACCACCCAGCAGCGATCACCCAACAGTGCAGGATCATCATGCTCATCAAGCTTATTAATATTGTCACTTTACTTTTATATCATTTTACTTACTGTTTTAGACCTCTTTACAGTTATGCATATATACTTCTCATTATGCATATATTAACTACATCCCTGTTTACATCACAGTTTATTCATTTTGTAATTACTGTCTACCATACATTTATTTTATATTTTATATGTTATATTTGATTGCTGTATTTTACCTTCTGCGCTATTTAATATCTTAGGTATCCTTTTGGATATCCTTTTTATACCTATTTATCGAGCATTGTTGGATGGAGCCTGACATCTAAGATTCCATTGCCAAAGAGTGCTTCTTTTTAATTGTTGGGCATATGACAATAAATTACTTGAAACTTCAAATTTGATTGTATTCATTACAAGCGTATCAAGCTTCTGTGACGAAGTGGTATGGTTCAAGTAGCTTTACATGGGAGATGTACACAGAAATATTGGATAATCTTTTATCCAATAGAGTATTGATCTGTTACACAACCACTTGAGCGGTCTCATGAAGTGTAGGTTGACAGTGACATCTAGTGGAAAAAAAAGAAATTACATATCAACTGTGTCTATTTCCCTCCTTTCCTTCATGATCACTTGACCTTTAGACCTCACACTGGATCAAACCAACAAATTCCTCTGGATTCATTCGTCGTTAAGCAGCTTCTTCACTACAGACTGAAGAGGTTTTATCTAAGATAATACACAAACTCTCGCGAAATCAAACTAATCAGACCAAGCTGCACGCAGGATCAGACCCTTCTGCCCTGACATTTACAGAAACAGATTTGACATGATTAGAAAAGGCAGCAATTCACTGTTTTCATGCAGCCAACTAACCTTCATGCACATAACAAAAAAGTACTGAGCTACAAAGTGTGCCCCCATGCATAAGTTTGTTTCTGTGTGTGTGTGTGTGTGTGTGTGTGTGTGTGTGTGTGTGTGTGTGTGTGTGTGTGTGTGTGTGTGTGTGTGTGTGTGTGTGTGTGTGTGTGTGATGGGGTGGTGGGTGGTGAGGGGGCTCTCTAGCCTGTGCCAGAGTCTATGGAACCTGATACTTGATGACTCCCCATCACAAGAATGTGAGTTTCCTTCTCTCAGAGTATCTGGCCCGATGCCCGGCCACATCTCCATCTGTGTGTTTGTGTGTGTGTGTGTGTGTGTGTGTGTGTGTGTGTGTGTGTGTGTGTGTGTAACTGTGTGCAAGTGTGTTACTTGTTACTATTTGCCCCTTTTTTCAAAATGAGCGGCCTCTTTCAGCACAGTGAGACATTCTTTGTATGATGGTTGTCTGTTTTGTTTTCTTAGTCTTCTGCTAACGTGCTGTCACTTCATTTGCAACTTTCTGTCTGAAAAAAAGGGGTGCTTCCAGGCTTTGAGCTACATGGGTCTAAATACAGGAGTGTTTCTACCATATTTTCAGATGATAATTTTATGAGGATTCACATAACCTGGAAATAGGTGTTATTCACCAAGTTTTTTCATTGTTACAGGAAACTACCTGGACAGAGGGCTAACATGTACACAGTCACATCCACCATAATGCTTCTGCTGACCTCCAGTGGTTTAACTTCTCACCTTGCTTCAGTGATGTGGAAGTGTACTACTAATATATATATATATATATATATATATATATATATATATATATACACTAATGTATATATACAGTAGATATATATATATATATATATATATATATATATATAAATATTACTTTATTTGCATATTTTCACAAATATGATGTGATACAAACAATCTTTGAACAATGCAGCATCATACTTTGAAAGATGTAGAAGTGTACAACCTTTTCTTAGCACTTTCTGCATTCTCTGCATTTTTGCACTTTATAAAAGTCAACATGGCCAAAAATGGTCAAATATTTGGGCTACTTTTCCTCCTCAAGAGATTCAATATAAAATCTGTCATGTAGCAAATTTATTAAAACACACTAACATTGGAGTGAGGATAGATTTATGCTGCACGTTGTTACACCTTATCTGTTGTCTTTGTAATTTAACATATTCCAAGTTTACTGTTTATTGTGCTGTAAAACACCAGCATCATCAAATTACTTTCTTTTTTTAAAATCAACACACGCCAGGGACAGTAATAACATGTCTAAAGTACAAACCCTAATCACCTGAACAAAAACATTATTTATTCTTCATATATTTCAACACAGTGTGATGTCATCCAGATGTAATAACGCCACCAGTTAGTGACTCAAAATCTATAGAGCTGCTTTATATGTGATATTTAAATTACAGAGAAAAAGATTAAACATTTAGTCCTCAAATTGCTCAAGGTACCAATGGACTTTCAATAAACCCACATAAAAATACAAATATATGTCACAAAATATCCTGTTTTAATCCTAAACTAGAGAATATTGCTACATTCGACACATCTGTATTCTGATATCTTACAGTTTTTTTCGATTGCTAAACGACAGTGGGCACAACTGGAGTCACATGTGCAAAACTCTAACTACAGTCTCCACAGCGGCAGTTCATGTGGACCAAACTCTAGATCGTTTTTCATTGCTTGAACACAGTTTTCAAAACTCTACACACTTATCCCATGACTTTAACCACAACGTGCACAACACTGTAGATTTACAGCACTTTGTTCAAATGCTAACACACTGCTGTCAAAACTGTTAACCACGCATTCAAAACAGAATAGATTTCAGTCTGGTGCCTATCAAACACTGGTGATTGCAATTTTAGCTGAAAGCCTAAGCAGGTGTCTTGTTTTAGACTAGTTAGTGAACATATATGGTATTTATACAGAGAAAGCTCAGAAAGCCTTTTTTTGTATACAAACACCAAATAAGAATGAAACAATTATACACTGTACCGTTTGAGAGAAACAGGTAAAAGAGCAAAGATACCAACATGTCCAGATAAGATGTCTGAGGTTATGTACACAGTTATAAAAAAAAGTGAAAAACACTGTCATTACAATAGTAAAACTGTGTTCTTACTGTTTTTCAGAAAGTAATGGAGGTGAAAGCAATAGAAACACCACATTCATTAGTATTTAGAGATGATGCAGACATCCAATGTGATGAAGAAAACTTGCCACATGATACTGGAGCGAGGCAGGATTAGTCACACTATTATTTGGTACTGTTACGTATTTACCTTTAGTTTTTTTTCCCCCAGTAATTCCATAAATTACTAGAGACAAAATACTTTATTGAAGAAAACTGCTGATTTTCATTCTTTCTTTTTTACCTTATGTAAAAATTGGTATGCTATACAATCTATATTTTTTCCTTAAATAAACTATTGAGTAGTGTCAAGTCACTCAAATTGTTCAAACTGTAAATATGAAAAAAATTCTGTATTGGTGTTTGATGCTAGTGTTTTTACCCTCAGTGTGTTCTGAGTGGCAGTGTGTGTTATCTCAGTGAGGCTTGTGCATAGTGTTTGGCTGCATTGAGCCTGTTTTGCAGCTGATGTGAACTGTAGCTCAGGTGACTGTTGGTAGTGCAGACTGTAGTTTGAGTTTTGCACATCGGAAAAAAATGTATTTTCAATCAGACTCAAGCTATATTATATGAATTCCTGGACATACTGCTTAAATGTACAGTATGTAACTTTCTGCTGCTAGGGGTCTCTCAATCAAAGCAATAACAAAAGTTGCAGTTTGGTGACGTTGTGAAGTTTGGGATCAAGGGAGTTTTTGTCTTCACCACCCTTGCCGTCATTGCAGTCAACTTCTCCTGGTTAGGATTCCTTTAGTGTTCAGCCAAATTATCCACAGAGGTTTCCTCCTCTCCGAAACAAACAGGCCAGCAAGTTATTAAAACTAGTAAAAACACTAAAGGAGGTTCATGTTAAAACTCAGTGTTCCCTCGGCAGACAAAGGACATCCCAGACGGGCTGCGAGCTGAGCTGCCACTAACGTTTACTTAGCTTGTTTCTCTGACAACTTAAGATTCAGATGTCAGATGACTAAAATCCTTCATCTGGTTAAAACATATAGTTAAACACCACTGAGATCAAAAAAGTGTATCGTAAAAATGTGGCTCAAAACTGGATAAAAAGTAAATGAATGATAGCTTCTGCCACTGCCAGACAACCACAACGCTGATGCATGCACAAAGGGGATATTACGCCATTGACAGGTGACCAAATAATAGATTGTTACCTTGAATAAAACTACAGATTTGTCTTTGTTTGAACATTGTTGGAAACATTTGGGATATTGTAATTACACAACTCAACAAAATATATAACATAGGTCTAGTCGTTTTTAGACATTTTTATGCAGAAATGTTACATAATACCTTCATTACCTTCATCATTCTCAGGGAGGTTGATATATGATGTGAAAGCAGTAAGACAAATAACTCATTTCCAAATACATGCTCTATAGTTTTTGAAAATGGAATATACTTGTCCAGTCCATACAGGCAGGCGTTGATTTCCATTGATTTCTGTGTGCAGACTGTTGAGACTTGCTTAAGTTAGTCGGTCCAACACAGTGAACGTCAAGTCTGTATTCCTTTTTGTCAATGTCATCCTGCACAAACACAAAACAGCATTATCATACAACAATAGATATTGTAAAGATATTGGAAAACCAATTAGCTACCTATAATTATTATTATAATGGTAGAAAAACTACATCTAACAATATAAAAGACATTGTAGTTGATGGTTTCACTTAGCACACTTTTTATACATAAAAACTAAAGTAAGAGGAGCTGGTGGATTTTCTTTTTATATTTTTCACCGGCTACTATACACAATAATCAAACGTCGTCAAAAAATTAATCTGTTTTTGTAAATTTTTCTTCTCCTATTTGTTTTGCACAAGTGATGGTAAGGTAGAGAATATTGAGAGAAAACTCCCCTTTGGCATTGCCACTTGAAAAACATTAAGTGTCTCACTCGCTCACTCTGAATGAAGGGCTGGATTCTGTTTCCCTTCTTTAACATTCAATAAACTGCACTTCCCAGAAACCAAAACACGATACAGTCGAACGTTTGTGTGTGTGTGTGTGTGTGTGTGTGTGTGTGTGTGTGTGTGTGTGTGTGTGTGTGTGTGTGTGTGTGTGTGTGTGTGTGTGTGGTGTGTGTGTGTGTGTGTGTGTGTGTGTGTGTGTGTGTGTGTGTGTGTGTGTTGTGTGTGTTGTGTGTGTGTGTGTGTGTGTGTGTGTGTGTGTGTGTGTGTGTGTATGTGTGGTTGTGTGTGTGTGTGTGTGTGTGTGTGTGTGTGTGTGTGTGTGTGTGTGTGTGTGTGTGTGTGTGTGACAACAGGAGAGGCGAGTGAGAGCAGGTATGAGTGAAGACAAAGGCTCACTTGTTCACAGCAGTGCTTTATCCTCATTACACTCCTCATTTGTTTACACTGTTAACTCTCTCACTTCCTCCATCCTTCACTACTCACTCTCTCTTTCTCTCTCTCTCTCTCTCTTTCTCCCTCTGGCGACACTATCATTCAGTACACGATCTGTAATCAGTGTTTACACTCTTGCCGCCCTTCACTCATGACATGAGTTGCAGCTCAAACATGTTACTGTAAATTGGTCCGTACACAGTGTTGGCAGGACATGCAGGCTTACAAACACTTCACATCCAAATCAATAAGCCGAGGTGCTAAGCAAGATGAGGAGAAGTCAGCAGACTTATTTGAGAAGATGATGAGGAGGGTGAAGTAGTTTGGATGAAAGAAAAGAAGGGATTGCAGATGCTCAGAGAAAAGTGGAGAAAGTGTGTTTGGTGGTGATGAGTATATCAGTGGGTGCAAGGTGAGTGAGGGGGTTAACTGTGAATCTAACTCTTGGTTCAAAAAGAGACAGGCCTGCAGAGTTAAAATCAGACAGACAGAAAATGGGAGTAGAAGAGAGAGATTAAGAGAACGAAGAGGGAGAAGGGAAGAAAGAGGGAGAGCAAAAGAGAGCAAAAGACAGAAAGTAATTGGTTCTATGATGGCTTCCAGCTGCATGGCACTTAGCCAGACCAACTCTTCATGAGACACACACACACACACACACACACACACACACACACACACACACACACACACACACACACACACACACACACACACACACACACACACACTTAGAGTCAGTAGTGCACCATAAACATAAGATCTTGTCAGTTTCTGACAATATATATATATATATAACTGACATGCTCGGTTGCTCAACATAATAAACACATTTTGTGATTGAAATAATGACCTGTTCCAATAATTTCTTCCTGTTCTGGTGGCTGAAAATGTATAACACAAATATAAATGTGTGTTTGTCCATACTGGCTGCTTGATTCAGGGGCCAATTGTTGTTGTTTTTTACCTCTGCAGCAGAATCCTTTGAGGCATCAAAGCAGCTACCACGATGGTGCAGAAGACTGGGGACCACACTGACACGCTGCATTACAAAGTGAACTACTCATCTATTCAATAACTCACTTCTGCAATATAAAAGGTTCTCATTTTAGAATGAATACAGATAGAAAACAGCAACCTATTTGTGCTGGTAAACAATTTAAAGCTTGTTAGATGCGTTTATAAAGATTCTCCTGTGAACCGTGGAGTTGAAACTCAGCTGGAGTTGTTATTCTAACACTTGGTGATTTAAGCACATATGGGCAGATGTGAACGGGTGTGGTAGTGATGTATGTTTGTGTGTATGTGAATGTTGGAGGCATGATGTGGCATCTGTTCGAGAGATAGTAAATTAGCAAGTTTTGCTTCAAGGGAAACAAAGTGTCACTCAAAACAAATTGCTAGCACGCACGCACACTCGCTAATACAGAGCGCTCATCACAACATAACCACAATCACACAAGCTATCATAAAACATTAAATAGTAGAAACATGTTCAATAACTCAGGGACAAATCAGGGTGGTGTTGCAGGAGAGAATGACAGATTAACACCGATGGTAACCATTTTACAACTTGAAACACTGTCAACAAATAAACAATCAAAATGAATTATGGTAATGGAAACAAACACAAACAAGTTATGAAAGTGTTAAATTAACAATCAGGCACTGCCAAGGAAACTAATATTAACTCACTGCATATTGTGTGAATGCAAATATCATAGACGCGAACAGTTCCCTTCATGCTTGATTTTTGGCATTTCCACTTAAAGACTTTTTTCTGTTAATGTTTGTGAGCATTTCCAAAATGCAAATTCACTGTCACAGATGTAAAAAATGACTTCTACAACTTGACAAACTTACAAAAAAGTCATTAATTATTGCTTTTTTTATGATGTAGCTGAGCTTGGCTGAAATATTTATTAAGACAGAGTTGGGGAAGTGAATTTGTCGGCCAGTACAACAGCTCATTTTCAGCTCTAATGTTTATACTCTGAAGAGAATATCTCTAATTGATATGCAGCTAACACTTTGCTTTACACTGTAGGTTAGTCATGGGCTATTCAGTAAAACTGTAACTCCTAAAACAAGGCTTAAGTTGGCTAATCCATGTCTTGAGTCGGTAAAGCTGTCTGCTGTTTGACATTCTCACAGCTTCTTGCTACTTTCTCCCTTTCAACCCTAGTTGCCTGGAGGCTTTATCCACTAAGTCAAAACATTGGCAGCTCCAATATTTTAATTCCTTTTTGAAAACTTCTCCTATATGGCTCATGCTCATCTGTTTTGTATGTGGCCGTGACCAGGAGAATAATGTTATTAGAGTCAAAGTAAAGACAAGAGCGGTGTTTGGATCAGCTAGAGTTTGATGAGGGCTGGAAAGAGCAAGTAAACGTATTTTTGTGGTGTGCCAAATTTCTGCCTCTCCCTCTCTTGCAATGATGGACATCAACTCCTCTGCTCTTGAACAGATTGTAAAGGCATTAGAACGGAGATCTTCAGAAACCAGAGAAGTAAAATGATTATCTCTGACATTTCAATACAGCCTTTAGTCCAAGCTTCCACAAGGGCTTCCAAATCCAATTCAAGCTAATCTAGACTCCTATTCACACAGCTAATCCTTCTCAAGGATCTTCCTCTTTAAGCCCCTTGGATCACTGCTCTTCAAAATCATCTCAAACAATTTACAGTGTGTAGAGTGCCCCCACAACATAAAGACACCATGGTGTAATGACATTTAAGCCCTCAGATACTGACTGGAAGTGACTGTATCCATTTCTCTCTGTTTTTATGCTCTCAGCAGGAGACGGGCCAAATCCTGGGCTATGGCATAGCAAATTAGAATTGCATGAGTTGACTGTGGTCTTCACTTTCACAGCAATATGAGCAGTTATCAGAATCACACAAGAGAGTCTTATTATGCATGCTAGTAAATGACTGTGTGTGTGTGTGTGTGTGTGTGTGTGTGTGTGTGTGTGTGTGTGTGTGTGTGTGTGTGTGTGGATAAGAGAAAATGTATGTGTGCACCCTGTATGTGAGTATAGCAGTGAAACCCTAATTAAGCTGTCGGATGGTGCAGCAGATTAGACAGACCCCCTGCAGAGTCTTCGGCCCCGGTAGGCAAACAGGCTTCATCTCTCAGCCAGCCAACCCAAATACATCTCAGTCCAGCACTATCCAGAGCTCCGCAATATCATTAGTGCTCACTACACCCAAATATCTTTAGCCCAGTGAGGCCAGATCAGATGGCATGCCAGTGCCACCAGCCCAGACTGCTGGTTGACTCGGAGGAGACTGGACAGAGATTTTAGCTTCATCTGAAGGGGAGATTATTCACCCTTTTCACAGCAGAGCATAGCGTGCACTTTACTCACATGCATTAAGGACATGTGCACATGTACATAATTCTTAAACAGCAACACAGAAACTGGTGTCAGAGATAAAGTTTGGTAAGGAGAAAGAGAAGAGGGGATTGAACGTTTTGCAGAGAGCAAAGCGTTTGTTTCATGGTTTAGAAAAACCACAAGATTATAAAGCTCTTGTGTGATGTGTGTGTGTATGTGTGTGTTTTAAGATACTCCACCACAAAGGGAAGGAAACTCTAGCCTCGGCTTTGTACAAATAACAGTTGACACTACTATAAGAGGCATGATGGGGCAAATGTTAAAATAACTTGCATACAGTTAATATTATTTCTTCTCTCGCTGTATTTCTTTTTCTCAAACATAATCACACACATACACGCACAAATGCACACACACACACACTTTAATCTATTTCTCTCTTTCAACATTCACACTGTGTGTATATAGCAATTATTCCAATGCATCTGCTGTCAGTTTGCATTCATTAATGAGGTAAGTTCTGTTATTTTCCTTTTCTTGTAGTCCCACTCACCACTGAAGTGTGCTATGTCTCTCTAAAGGTTTTGTGAGCCATGCATCTTTGGTGGCTGCATATCTTGACCTGGGTTTAAATAACTAAATAAGGAGGTTGCTGCACATTTCTCACCATATGAATTACACATATTTTATGTGTCTCTGTTGGATTTGTGGGTTTTTCATCCAGGGTGGCCACAGATTCTGATCTGGGCTTCTCTTCCATTTATTACAGACCAAAATACAGCATCCTGTCCAAAGGGAACACTGCACTATTACTCCACCTTACAGCGTGAGAACCGACAAACAAACCGCAATCAAGAAAATAACATTTTCACCTTTCAAATGTTCGCATTTTTGTTGCGTGCCTGTGCATGGCCTGTGTTTGACTACAGCTCATCCTGAAGGATGCAAGGCTCCTCTTCCAGACTCTAAAAATGGCTGCCTGGAGGCATGGAGGAATAGGGCTCCTTTTTATTAATGCTACACATTTGATTAATCTGAGCAAATCTGTTCCCCATCCAATGGCTGACAGCTCTCGGGCCGAGGCAGGGACCCCAATACACTCACACACAAACACTGTCAGTGAGTGTTGACACAGTCCAGATGTTGGCAGCTCTGTTCCAAATGAAAGCAGGGCAGCCGGCCAACAACCTGAACCACTCTCCCCATCAAATGATATGTTTACAATAATACTGTTCTGAGACTCAGGAGACACACGCACATGTGTGTGTGCGCACACACACACACACACACACACACACACACACACACACACACACACACACACACACACACACACACACACACATTTAGCAAACATGCAAGCACATTCTCAAAGCAGGGGAAATGAACTAATGGAAAGCTAGCGTACCACACGGGTGCAAAAGCGAACCAACTTGTGGTGGTGCAGAAAAAGAGGGAAATAGAGAAAGAGTTTGTTAAGGCAGGGAACAAAAGAAAAAACTGAAAATAGAGAGGCAAGGTGTGTCAAATAGACTGATCAAAAGAGAGGAGCGAGTTATTATCATTGCCTTGTTTGGATCTGTATTTCCCCTGCAATGTCAGTCAGACAGAGAGAGGCAGGGGATGGAAAAATAATAGTGTAGTTATGTAATGTGCCTTGGAGGGTTGGAACTCAAACAGAGAGAAAAAGAAACACAACTGGTTCCACACAGAGGTGCAGCAAAGGTCAGACTGTACCTACTGTTTTCTATAGCAAGCATTTTATACCTCTGGACCCCAAAAAACTACGTGACCCACTTTTGCAGGACCAAATATTGCTAACCACCAGACCCTGATTCTTTTTCTTCCCTTTATCAGGCCACTACACTTAATACATTATTAGTGTGAGCCTAAGGGCTGTAAATACTCATTGTTTCTCAAACATCACACATTTATCACAAATATCAAAAACATAATCACAAATTTATGCAATGCTGTTTTCCCCCCATCATGACAAAAATAATTTGGCAAACCTTTTTTCTCTCAAAACTGCCTGGGGGTCTCTTTTTTCTTTCTCACACACACACTTCTGTTGACACACTAAAGTATCTGCACAGGTGTTTTTATCTAATGACTGCCTGAGAACATTTCTATATGTTGGCACATAACCAAACATTGTCAACATGCGTCTAATGAGCAGCCACTCAATTTCAGTCTGCTGACTCTAATCACTCGTTTGTTCTCAGCATGTTACTCTTGACTGTCACACAGTGTCAAACCTTCACGTGTACCTGACAGCTCAAAGCTTCACTCTTCTTCATTATGTGGACACACACATGCCAAATGCACACATGCAGGCGTGCGTGTGCATGTAGGCGCATATGTTCAGAAATGTGAAGATTTGTTTGGATAACATTACATGCACAAACGTGCAGGTATTGCAATAAACTATCTATATCTATAACTATTATCTTTGTTGCTGTTCGGTTCTGGACTATTTCCTGGAGCTATAACAATCAGATAATATTTCCTTGTTGTTGGCCCAATGAAGACAAGCCGCTGCTGGTTTTAAAGAAGAAGGCTGGGAAAACTGTATGAAACAGTCTGATAAAGAACTCAATCCATTCATCTGTTCTAACAAGACCAGACAACAAGAGAGGTGGTCCTGCCTCTGCTGACTGTTTGCCTAGGGTTGGAGGAAGTTCCTATTCAGATTAGAATGAAACTGCAGATTATGGGGTCTATGGGGTGATGCAGATGCACTCGCAGTCAGGCCTTTAAAGCACCCCTCCACGTATATTTGAAGCCCTTTGAAATATGACATTTACTGACCTATGATGGTATGTACATTTGAATAATGGTTTGTTTACTGTTATACCGAATTTCCAACAAAGGTGCTTAATAAATTATTGTTAAACGGCTAAATAGCATACATACCTGCCCTCACTGAGAAAAGATTGTATAAATCTGCAAATTTGCAAAACTACCTTGTATATTTGCTGTGAGGGATTCCTGTTTCATCCTTTGAGAACCTACGCAGAATCTTCTAGACTAACCAAAGTGCATGTGTGGGGGGGACTGCTGTCATATCAAGCACATAGAGTAAAGAGTTGATTTGCAAAGAGATTTGCCATTTTGGACATGCAATGAAAATTGCTCGCAAAGCCTTACAGATAACTATTAATGCTACAAATTTATAAAGACAGCTACAGGATTGCAATGAAAAGTTGGACAGGCATTCATGGTGCCCGGGGATGAATCCTCATGACTTTGGTGATCCCCTGACCTTTTCCCTTAGCGCCACCACGAGGTTCACATATGTAGTTTTGAGTAAAATGTCTTGAAAACGAATGGATAGATTACAGTAACATAATATTTTGGTATCAACATTCATGTCCTCTCAGAATGAAATGTAATCATTTTGGTGATACACTTTTCATCTAGTGCTACGATCAGGTCAACATCTTACTTCATACAATACTTTGGTTTATGACCCAAACCTGTAAAACTAATGAGGTTCCCATCAGGCTCAGTTGTACTTTGTGTTTAGTGCTAATCAGCAAATGTTAGCATGCTAAACTAAGAAGGTGAACACGGTAGACATTATACCTGCTTAACATCAACATTGTCATTGTGGGCATAGCTCCTAGCATGGCTGCAGAGTTTCATTGCTCAAAAAGATCATCTATAATTGAAATTAGCCACACAGAAAATTTATTTTTTAATAATTTTATAATGCTGCAGATATGCAAACAACTGCATTTGTTGGGTAATATATCATTGAAGTAATATAGTGTTTGAGAAAATTAGTTTTGGAGGAGTGTACTTCACCACAGAGCTTGAAATGCCTGGCACTGCTGAAACATATGGGATGAATTAACTGCATAACACTGAGGAAGAGAGAGAGAGAGACGGAGAGAGACAAAGACGAGAGTATTTCCACGAAATGTTTAACTCAATAATTGAACGTTGCCTTTTATTTTGCTGTTTTCAGCCTTTTGAAGCTGCACTGTTCCATGCTATCACTGAGCTGATGAAAGTGTAATGAAGTGTGGAGGAACAGTGCCAACTTCAGCAGAAATGCCTGTGGTTCTGCCTTCCAGCCCAGTACTAACAACACAGCAGACAAACGGTGAAGATGAAAACTAACAGAGGAGTTGGAATCATTTTTAACACATACACATGCTCCCTGCGTCACATAATCTCATCCACTAAGGGGTGTGTGTGTTCGCTACGGGGGTCCATTAATAAAATATGACTGTATCATATAATAGACTCGTCTGCCAAATTACAGGAGACAGAGAGACAGCTTATTAGGAGGATTGAGGGGGAGGTGTGTGTGTGTGTGTGTGTGTGTGTGTGTGTGTGTGTGTGAGAAAGAGAGAGTGTGTGTGCGAGATGGAGCCTGAATAGAGAGATTAAGTGGCCTACTCTCATCAAAAAGGCACATTACCTAAGTGTTGGCATCATTAATAAGACTAAGGCAGAGCCAATCTGCTAACAAAGGCTCTAACTGTGACCGAGGAGACATGAGAGAATTACTCTATCACTGTGCAGAGGAAATTCTCCCTTTTTTATTTTCTTTCTCATCCCGCCAGCACACAAATATAAGCCTATATATGCATGTATTTACATATTTGCAGATAGGTACATTTCACACATGCTTATGCACATCCACACACACATCACACACATCACACACAAAGCAGGGCACCACTCTAAATCCAAATCAAACTGCCATGAGTCACACTGTCACCGTGGCAACAGTGGCCAGCTCCATGCAGAACACATTCTGTCATATCTCTGGTGTTTTTTTCCTATGCACCACACACAGACATAACCAACTTTCAGCTACAGTATTCCTGCACTGATCTCTCAAGTGGATCAATAAATAAAGCACTGGGGTGTGTAGATTTGGCGGTTTGAGGTCATAGTTCAGATTATTATCATTCAAATCCATAAAAACATTTAATTTTCTTTCATCTTAAACTCAAAAACTGCATTTGTTTAGCCTACCTGTCACATTTGCTGCTTTGACTACAGTGAGTGATGATGCTCTCTGTCCTGTGGATGTGACATGATGGTTTTGAGTCGCACTGATATATTTCACCACCAGATGGTGTCTCCCGTCACTGTCATCAATGTGCAGTGGAGAAAGAGAGAGAGGAGGGAGAGAGAGCTAAGATATTGCCTGCTCTATCCATCTTCATAAACACAAGCAATAGTCATCCTCTGAAAACACCAACAGAGATAGATTGAGGGATGCTTGGTTACACGGCAGGCTTCTGGGTTAGTTGTCCTGCAGTGCAGGACTATCTGTAGTATATGTATGGCTCTGTCTGTTGTTGGTTGTCTGTCTGGCTTTGGACGGGCCTCAAACAGTCATTGATGTTTATCGGCAGTCACTCATGCATCCTGACTCAAATTTTTATTGTTAAGACTTGGAGAAAATCATAAATACTTAGCAACGAAATTGATTAAAAAATTATGCAGAATTAGCAGTGTCACTTTTGAGAGTCTTATTTTTGCTTCCTGCACTTGTCTTGAAGAGACACTGCAACACTTAGGAATAAAGTCAGAGCGAGCTCTATAGAGAACTAAATTCATTTTTTTTCATAAAAATGAAATTGGGATGACTTCCCTTTGGAAGAGGTTACATGTCTTTCACTGGAAAGCAACGACTACAGAAAAGAACAACTTGCCATAAATGGCACATATGTTGCTGCATAGACACTTTTGTAGACTTCCTGAGGCTTCATAGTGTGCAACACAATGCGGTGCAAAGCTAACCCTAATGTCACCAGATATAACAGACACACCATAGTTCCTAAGGTACAAAGGCTGAGCTTTAAAATAATACATACTTGCAGGTGAATCTGTTTCCACAGAGAAGGAGATGTATTGCCAAAAGTCAACAATAACAATTGGGATAGTTTACAGGTTCAGACTGTTGTTAGTATGATAAGAGTAAAAGTACTTTGTCAGCAAAACTGGGCAGAGACCAACAACAAAGCAGGCTCTGATTTATTTCCACAAACTTGTCCTTTTGTCTTCCAGAATGTGCTGCCAGGACATACGCTGTGGTGAAACGTTGATTAATGCAGGTTGGATGAAGTGGGCAGAATTTTGGAGGAAGAATCAACAATTTGAGAGTATAATCACCAAAGGCCCACCCACTCCATCGATGATACACTTCAAAGCTCCTTCAAAGATTCCACCAAACGAAGCTCATATGTCTAGGCTGGCAGCTATGTTAGGGATGCAGCTGGTCGTTTTTGGACTGTGGTTGAATGTCTGTACTTTCTGCAGTGTGTCTAATACTACTGCCTCTTGTCGGCTCTTATCTGGGACTGTTTCACCAATTTGGGTCACATTTTCCTCTCTACAGACAAATTAGCAGCACAGACTGACTTTAACAGAGAAGAAAATCAAAACTTTGCTGTGTTAGTTATAGCTTTTCTTTAGACAGACAGACATGTATTCTCAGTTCACATTCTAAGCAAAATGTGAGAACACATTGACAGTGTCATGAAAATGATTTTGATGATCTTGTTTGTGTCGTTTGTCTTAGGCTAAATAGTGATGTTTTTCTCACGCAGGTACAGAATGTACGTGCATGTCGGCGGTCAGCTGGCCATCAACCATAGTCTTTGCAATACGTTCAAGTGCAACTCGGACTATGCATATTTTTTAAATGCAACCCTAAATCTATCATTACAAAGGAGCCTGGTCCACAGAGGATTGGGAGGAAGATCCTCCCAAAGTTTTGGAACATTTTCCTTAAAAGCAGGTTGTTTAGGTTTGGTAACAGTAAACCTACAGGCCCCAGCTGAGCACCACAATTTATAAGCCCTGTCCTCCTCCTACACTTTCTGAGTACAATCCTCCACCACAACATTTCAATTACAGTCTGTATCTCTAGATAACATATCATAACACTGATCCAGTTCTGCACATATTTCTTTCTTTTATTATGCACTTCCATAACTGTACTGCAATATTTCTGCCTTGCACAGATGTCACAGTAGATAAGAATTATAATATTTCATAATATTGTTATATAAAGCTGAAAGGTTTTGCTCATGGAGCATCAATAAGGCAAAACAATACCTTGGGCAATTTAAATTCAGTCTATTTATTTTGTCCAGCATGGGGGCTCCACCTACTGACCAGGTGGAATACATTGTACCTTTATATTTCCATTAAAAGTACCATGTGAATTCTTTGAAATATACTTTTTTAATTATGGTGTGCTCACTCCAGTTGTGGATCTTTCAATAATGACCACCTCCATCTCATTAGTGATGGTATTGTATATGTTTATATATGCTATATGTGTACCTTGTGCAGTGGAAAACACAGTCTTGGAAGAAACTACATTTTATACTAAACCTGGTGAGAGAATCCACACATTGCACATCTGATTGATGATCCTGTTTTCCCCTTTTAAGTGTAGCTCTGGCTGAACAGTACATCCTTCATGCAGGATGTGTTTTGCTGTGCTGTTTCATTGTGATCACAGCCCTGGTGATCTATCTCATCCTCTTTCTTGTGCTGGATGTGGAGTGGGGCCATGTGGGCTCATTACAGGCATCAGTAGAGAGTGATTTGGGTGCAGCCCCACTGCAGCCCTGACTTCCATCAGAGGGGGGATTTTTTTCAGCATAACACCGGTGGTGCCAACGGTTCCATCAGCACTACTAGATACACTGAGACATATTTGGGCAGCTCACCCTGCAACCATGGTAACAGAAGAATTTTACTAGTTGGAAGCAGCCAATAGTGTGGCACTTCCCACTCAGCTCCGTCCAATAGCAGAGCAGCCTGCAGCCCAGCCCACCTAGAACATGTACTGATGGGCTAGTGCAGGCAGGATTCAGAGATGTAGGCTTGGCAAATGAACAAGTATGAGAGTAAGAGTGTTTAGGTATGTGTTTGTGAGCGTGTGAGAGTGTGACTGAGTGAGGCTGTAGCATAATGTAATGAGAGGATTCCCTCGCTTTTAACCGCAACAAGTGAACACATTGTGTGGGGTAGTACTTATTCACTGAGACCATCTGAAATTCAGCACAAACAGTGCAGCAAACCATCCTGTTATCTTGCTCCGACGCACACAAACGCACACACACACGCACACACACACACACACACACACACACACACACACACACACACACACACACACACACACACTAACATATACACAAAGTCTCAACTGGCTCTTGGCTCAGAATAACTTATCAGCCTTATGTCGGCATGTGATAAAGCAGTTTTTAGGAGCTCAGAATATTAAATCCAAAACAATCTTAATCAGAAAGAAGAAAATATGTGCCACCATCAGCTGTCAATAAAGTCATTTATTATTTCACACAATGGATAACATGAACAACTTCAACTGTAGTTCTTCTTAATAAGTGCTCAACGCTGCCAGCCAACAGAAGGGTAGCAAAAGAATGAGCTTTTCTTTCTGAGGAAAGAGAAATAAAACAAAACAAAATATGAACCTACAAGATCATGAAAGATAAACATGACCAAAAGCATGCCAGCGGACATGGATATACATATATATTGCATGTATATATGTGCTTAAGACATATATCTGTATGCCAGCAAATGCAAATACAAAATATATGTGTACATTTACACATACATACTGTGAAGGATATATGCATATGCATGCGCATCTAGTATTTACTCTATATGTCAAATATTTTTGATATTCATACAATGTACAAAAATGCTTCATGAATTAAAAAATCCATTACAAAAAGAAACATATCAAACAATGTACAAGTCCTGCTCAAAATTCAATTGAAATTCAATTTTCGGCTTGTCTAAAATATTTATGCATACAATCAAGGTGAGCATGCAAATAAAGGAAACCCACTCTAGAAAAAGGTTGAAATACACTATGTATACAAACTAAAATATGCCCACACTGTTAGAAGAGCTCACTTTGTGCTCTAAACAAGTACATTTATTGGTTTTCTCAATGCTTAATCTGCACTTTCAGCTTTGAACAACATTATAGCTTAGAACTGTAACGTATGCTGTGAGGATGACTACATGTACATTTATGAGGTTCTGTCTCATGTGACCCCTCACTCCATGTGTAGGACACTCATCACAGCATGCTACAAAGGGAATAGGGGGTGATAGAAATGTAGGTGCCGTTATATCCCATTCTAGTCGCTGTAGTGAACTGGTAAGTGTTGACTTCAGTAAATACACCCCAACCACTGATTTAAGGTCAAACTGCGCTGCCCTTGATGATAGGACCAAAAACAAGGTAAAGATCCTTACATCAGTGCTTAGGGGCCTCCTGTAGCCACTTGTCCAGATTAGCTGCTAAATACAACAACAGTGACCTTGAACCCTATTCACAGCCACATCCCCTCTGCAGTCTCTGTATAGAGTGAAAGCTCTGGATTGGGACAATACTTGTCAGTGTTAGAAGGCACCGGAGCATTGGCTGGTAGGAGAGACAGACAGGACAGACAACACCTGGGGTCTTTAACTCTAACATCAGAAACTGCTGACCACAGTATGGAGTAAGCTGCCAAGCATGTAGTCTCTACACCTCACAGACCACAAATCTAGACCTCATCTTCACCACAACTGACTGCAGACCCACCAAAAGTCATCTAGCAAAGCAAGGTTAAGCACACTAACTTTGTGTATTTTTGGCTATTTCCTCTGAGAACTCCCCCCACACACAACACTCTTGCTTACTCTTCGTGCTACTGCACTGGCCCAACTGGCTGCAGGCAAAATAGCTGCAAGTCAGCGGGGATTCCTATTTTTGGTCGAGTACACTACAGTGGGGCTTTTATCCTCCAAGAACTTTTAAAGGTGTGATAAGGCAAATTATTTTAGCATTCTGTGTAATTTAACGGACTGGAATGATGACTGTCAGTGTACAGCAGAATTTGTCGAATAGGGAAATCAATTAGAATAACCATTTCTGTATGTTTTCCTGGGTCTTGAGCAGTCTTAATAGAGAGAGAAGATCTACTGTGGTTTTAGGAGACAGTCCCAGCATAGCCGAGCCCAACCAGTATCCATGCAGGATGGACAAACTAACACTATTTACAACAAACACTTCAATACTGTAGTTTTACATCTGGTTAAGGCTGTACTGCATAGAGCTGCAGTAACTATAGTTTTCATGAAATGATAGTCACTTTCTGCACAACTTATTACAAATTATTACTGGTATTATTCACAATTCTTGTAACATTAATTCATTTTATTCAGTAAATAAGACCACTTATTTCTCTTTGTCGAAGGGTGGACCCAGAACAGAAATTCCTTTTAAGGTCATTGCCAGGCATGGCCTGATGCATAGCAAACAGCAATGTAGGAGAATGTGGTTTCCATGACAACCACCTCTGACATGCTCCTTCGCCAAGTGCATAACCAGTTATCTGTTTTAAATAACTGGTTAAATACTGGGCAGAGTAAATAATCCTCAATTATATGTGGGACATTGAGTTTAATCAATATCTCTGGATAGAAACACATCTGATACAGTGGACCATCCTGTTTCCACCACTGCTGTAAAGCAGTATGTAGGCCACTACATGGTGTGTATTCAATACAGTAATATCACATTATATTCATCAGCCCAGCCCTTCTAGTTCTGTTTTGATGATATGGGTCAGAAAACTAGGAGGAAGCTGGGAGACAGACTCAGTGCCCGGTGACAGAGAATGCTGACTATGGAAGCTGTGAAGGGACACGGGCAGTGTCAGGGTTCTGATGACTAAGATACATGCGTCATATGAACAATCATGAATATTTTGGGTCAATTTCTGGGGAGTTCTCTGCCACTTGATATTTCTCAGGTCAAATGTAATTGGTGAGAGAAAGAAACATAAGGCACAAGTTGAACTGCTGCAACTGAGAATCCCACCCAACCCAAAGAAAACTGAACTTCCTGAAACAAAACCATAACAAAGTTGTCAAAGAAACACTGATCCATTGCTTATATTCTGAAATACGTATTCGAGAAAATACCAACCACTACCCAAAGCCACAGATACTGTAGATAGAGTTTAACAAAGGCTTGACATATTGACACAAACAAATCCAAGATGGCTACATTCTAGAGTGCACATAGGGATGCTTTACATTGGTGCCAACATGGTGGAGAGTTTGTCAAACTCTGATTTAGATTCTTTTAAATAATACATCCTTACACTGAATACTGAGACTTTGGTTTCTAAATCTAAATACTGGATTTACTTTCAAAAAAATATTTTCAAGGATATGGATTAAAAATCATGTTAAGTAGAAAGACTGGGATCGGCTTTTTAAAACACTGACTGTGAGCCCTCTTCTTCAGCTGAACTGTTCTGTCACGATTCAGGCTTGGGCTTCAGTTTTACGCTTTTGGCTGCGCAGCCTGCATATACAAATTGATTAAAATAATGCATGCTCTCTGGAATGGATATCCACACCATCGAAGGCCAAAACATAAGGCTGGAACAAGCATGTAAGTGCTGCATTTGATTGATGCAAGTGTATGGTTTTTCATAGTGCAATAAACCAATTTTAAGTTTTACCAAAAACACACCTGATATTCCTCCTGTATGCAATGCAATGCCCGCTGGATATAAACACAATAATGAGTGTATGAATGAATATATGTGGTTCTTTCTGTCAGAAAACAAACTTGTCTTGAGTCGCACCCATGTCTGTTTTTGGTTATAAAACAATACACAACTTTCATTGTCTATGGTACAACAATTCTATTTGATATACTGTATACCAGTACATGTCTACGAGCTGGTTTCTCATTGTACAAGGCAGGCAACAGTGGACTTGGTTTCTATGTACAGTCTGGGACAGTCTCATCCACCATATTGCCTCTATGTCACTGCACAGGACAGGCCTGAGCAGGGAGGGAGAACTAAATGAAACAGGGGGTAGGTTGAGGGAGCACAAGCAATGGGAAATGTAAAACATGATTGGGAGTAGATGAGAGGACAAAGGGAGGTGAAGTTGAGCGGCAGGCACCAGGGAGGGCTAAAAAATTGGGGTGAGTGTCGAGCGGGGAGGGGGACCAGGGATGAGGAGCTGCCAGCAAGTATCAGTTACTCCTCGGAGAGAACAAAAAAACAAGGAAGGTACAGATAAGGGAGTAAGTAATAGGGTAAGGTGGCTGAATTACTGCTGTTTTATCCCACATGTCTTTGACAAGCTTCCTCAGAAAGGCAAAAATAAGCAGAGCTGCACAGTTTAATATTAACCATTACCCCTCCCCTTGCTGGTAAATATATGGCTAAAGCCACATTCAGATACAGTATCATAAAATACAATACACATCACTGTATCAGATACATAAAGAATCACATAATATCCTACACTAAGTACCACACACTTTTATAGCATCAGATTCAGTATCAAATAGTACCATATAGTGCCATTGTAAATGAAGGTCCAATGAATCCTTAAAAGGCTCATGTCTGGTTGGGTTTAGCAAGTGGAAGTTCTCTCTCCTCCTGCTCCTCCACTGATCCTCTGTAGTCCTCACTAATCAGAGAGGAGAAACAAGTCAAAGTGCACCAAGGAGTCTCAGAAATAAGGGCACTGCATCTGAAACAGCACTGACTCCAACAACTGCTTTCCGTTCAGTTACAGAGTTGCTCTCTCTTGCTGGTCTACTGACTGGAAGGAGCCCATAACTGGTCCCTGCTGTGGCCCCTGCCTCTGCGTTTCCCCCCTTTGGCCAGTGGAGGCACAGATCGCGCTTGATGCACCACAGTCTCAATTGTTGCTGAGATGGAATCATGATTTGAGAACTCCAGATGCTCGGGGGTCAAGCTTTGCCTGAGGCTCTGCCTACCTGGCAGGTCATCACACCTCTCCAGGACAGGCATCCCCTGAGTCCTCCCATCACCTCTCCTACCGGCAAACGTGTCCAAACCTCGACCATCAGCTCGATCATTCGCCATCCTATTAGTCGGCTCTGATTCCACTATGGGTTGTTTTCGGGGCCGCCCAGGCCGTCTTTTAATGACATTGTTTCCTGTTTTGGCTTGTCGCTGCAGGCGCTTGGCACGGAGGATCTTCTGCACATGCTCAAAGTTCAAAGAATGCATCCTCCTCACGTCCTTCTGGATCTGTTCCACCTCGCGTCGCTTATATCTCCGCTTACTGGGAACATCTGGGAGAGGAGAGAGTGAGCATAAGTGAGGTGAGACATCACAAGGTAGATAAATAGCAGAGCAAAGTCTATGTAGAGTAACAACTTTTTATGATAGAATGTCAGTCAAAAAGAGCAGCCTTGAAAAGGCAAGGAAAGATATCATGCCAATTTAGCTCATGGAGAGAATGTCTTTTTTTTGCTTCAAGAGCTTCCTGCTAATTTTGACATATTCATGTAAGCCTTTCAAAGCCCAGCTGAGCCAGGAGAGCAGATCCTATCCTGTAATTGTCTACTAGAGAGCAGAGAGGAGAGGAGAGAGAAGGAGATCCCATTCTGCTAGCAGGAAATCCACAGAAATGTCTCCTTCAACTATTTAATATGTCGCTAGACAATAACAACCCTGTGCATCTGGAGCACAGGCTGCCAAAAAGCCAAACACAAAAATACAAACACACATATCAACACATTTACCCGCATGCAGATACTCTCACAGACACAAATACAAACACACACAAATGCATACACACACATGCCCAACATGCACGAATAATGAATTCAGCAGTTCAGAATGGCTGAGCAGAAGAAACTGGAGCCATATTGTTTCCTTCACACTGGTGAACTGGGCAGTATGCCCTTTACACGCTGTTCTATCCTGTCTCTTTTCCCTTTTCCCCATCACTCTCATTCTCTTTTCCACTCTACTCTTCATGGGCGGCAATATGCTACTCTCTAATTTTCAATTAAACTGGTAACACTGCACCATTTCATTTCCGTCTCTATTTCAGAAACCGCTTCCTGGTCTTGGTCCATCACTGTCATTCTTTTTGTTTCCCATCTCTGTCCCGTTTCTTAGCCCTCCCTTCCTCTCTGCCTGGGCACTGTTCCCGGGGCTCAGACTGAGCCACAGCCAAAATGGAGGAAAAGCACAATCAGCCACCAGTCCCCAAGCAATGTGCATACAACATGCTTGGTCTCTTTTTCTTGAGCTTTTACTCCTATTCCTGGATTCCCTAACCATCTCCTCTCTTCTTTCCCTCCAGAATCCTGCTGATACAATGTAGCAGGTCTCTGCAGTGCTCTATCACATGATGAGTGCAATAAACCAAAACAGCTCTGAATTAGATACAACAAATATGGTGGGGCTGGATTGCAGAGTAATGTTTAAAAAAGTGATACACAAGACATTAAGAATATTTCTATTTGTAGATACAGAATATATTTGTGATACTGTTGTACAATGTTTTTTAACAAATGATAACGTTAAAAAATTAAACGTTTAAGAGCGTATAGCTCTATGGTAAAGTGTTTGCTAATGAAGTACGAGTAAGGGAAGATAAAGACCGCCCTCCATTTAAAACTCAGCGGAACATCTTACTCTATTGTTGCTCAAGAATTCAGGGCAGACAGTAAAATTAGTCTAATGCAGAAAGCACTAAGTAGCAGTAGTTTACGAGCTGCACAGAAGTGTGCACACGCTCAGTTCACACACACACACACACACACACACACACACACACACACACACACACACTACAAAGTAGCAGAAATTTATGAGCTGCATACACGGAACATAAAACCAGTGACCTTCAGCAGTGTGAGGGGCTGTATACTGAGGACCTGTTTCTCTGTGGAGTAGGAAGTCACTACTACACAAAGATACATGTTCACAGACCAGCTTTCAGACAGGATAAAGTGATCCTTGATGTTTATCATTTAGTGAGTATTTCTCTGCATGCATGTGTTTGAACAAGTCATGTGACACAAAAGACATTTCAGGTAAGAGATTGAGACACACACAAGCACAGACACACACAAACAGACACAGACACAGACACACACACACACACACACACACACACACACACACACACACACACACACACAATTAAATCACTACCAACTAGTTCTATTGAGGAATGATTTACAAACTCACAGTTGCATGCACAGACAATAATGTGAATTTTGCATCTGTATCAGCTTGTGGATAGGGATCTATCTAACTGTATGTGTATACTACTGTATATGCGTGTGTCTGAATGGGTCTATGCATGTGTATGTATGTATATATGGTTGTGCGGCACGCATGCATATGCACACGCGCCTGTGTTTTAATTGGGCTAAAGCTGTGAAGTGAGGCAGTAAGTCATGCTAGAGGAGGGGCAGGGAGAATGGGGAAAAGAGAGGGTAATGGGGGAAGGAGGGGGAGGGGACACCAGGGAAAAAAACAGAAAGAGAACTGGAAGGAGGAAAGAGAGATAGAAGGGGTTGGGGGAGGAAGAGGCGGAGGAACAAGGGGAAAGTCTGTATGGATTGTGGGAGAGAGGCAACACAAGGGCAAAAGGGAAGGACATGGAAGGTAGAAGAGGCATAACAACACAGGAGGAAAAACGTGGGGGGGGGAATAGTGTGTATATGAGTCATCTGTCCTGGATCCCCTGGGGCGGGGGGTGTATTTTAACTGAGGCCCTGGCTTCTCCTCCCCACCACTGGACTAGGCCCCAGTCATTAAACCCCTGGCTGCCAGCCAGCTCTTTTAACACAGGCAAGGGCCTTTTACGGCGTGTCTGTAGAAAATAAATCACACTGTGTGAATAATATATCTCTGGCAAAGGCATTGGCAGGAGAGGAGGAAGGGAGGGAGGGAGTGGAGGAAGGAGAGATTGGTGAATTATAGTCGTCTCCATCCATGCATTACGTTCTCTCTATCCCCAGCCAGATGTGCTCAAAGACAGCAGAATACAGAATGTACCAAAATACACATTAGTTTAAATGTGAGAATTTGGGGCTACCCTGCCTCTTTGTCTGTTTTAAGTCATGATAATGCTGTACATAGCATATTTATAAATAGCAATCACCTTGACGAGTGTGCTGCCATCTACATTTAAAATGGGAAAAACCCTGTTAACTCTGACTAAATATACTGTATATATCTACGCCAGCAAATAGCAAGCCCCTTATCACTAGGGAGCAGAATAATATATTGGGCACCAATTAGTTTTGCAAACATGCTCCCGATTAAGCTATGTTAACAGTTCTGCAACCTTGGCTGGTTAACATTATACAGAACTGTCTTGTAACGCCAATATGCTACACTTGTACACTGTACAGTATGCCTGCAGGCCTACTTCACCTTCTTACAGTGCAGACGCTTTGGTGCTTGCTCCTGCCTCTGCTTGCATATTTCTGCTGATAATCTTGCTTTTCCTCTGTGAGAAACTATGAGCAACGGCTCCTGGATACTTATAAATCACTGGACTATACATTTTTTGTAGACATAGTAGGCTATTGCTATATTTCAAAATATTTCTGCATATGCGTGGCCTACCAATATCACAAGCCTGTCCTACAGTGACTGGAAACGTGGTACTTAGCTAAAGCTAATTAGCAGCAAGATGCCTCCCTTCTCCATGGATGACTACTACAAACTCTTTCAGAAGATTGCAGTTCTGGAAACCAAAATTCACCGGTTAGAAGTAAACGTGGAAGTGAACGGACCATGTGGGAATGACACCACTTTACCATGGACCCAAAACAATGGACAAATGCATGCTAACACACGGCTAATTAGCACCAATAAGACTACAAAGAAACAGGAGGGCTGTGGAACGGGTAATAAATCAACAAGTGGTAGCCTGGAACCTTTTTGGTGCAAAGCCTAAGAAGTAAATAATTTTCCTGTGAAATAGGAGGACGACTAACTGGTAGGGCACAGCACCCTGAGATTTGTGGTATAACCGGCTGGCCTGCATTATCATCCAGGCAGAGCGCCTCTTCAACCCATGTACTTAGTAGTACACAGCTGTGGACAGCTGTGAAAGGGAGAATTAGCAACAAAATACCTCCCCAACAGTGTCCAACTGGATAACAGATTTGCTCCACTGCTGCAGGACCCTGGACCTCTATTTGATGACCTGGATTGCATCTCATTGTCACACAGCAGGGTAAGGACTGAGAGCAATTCACAAAGTAAAAAGCCACAGGGAAAGCTAACAACTGGGCCTCAAACTCTGATTGTGGGTGACTCTGCTGTAAGAGATGTAAAAAGCATGTTCAGTAAAAACACCAAAATACTCTGTTTTCCAAAAGACATGGTATCTGACTTGGCCCAAAGAATCCCGGATATTGTGGCAGCACACCCAACTGTGAAGAACATTATACTGCATATAGGGTCACATGGCATTGTAAAGCAACAGTCTGAATTGCTGAAACTGGACTTTATGGATCTGCTGAACACAGTCAGCTCCCTAAACGCAGAGGTGTTTATCATTGGCCCTCTACGGCCAGTCAGAAGAGGAGTTGAGAGATTCAACAGACTGTTGGCACTGAACACATGGCTTTCAACTGCATGTACCATCCATTCTCTGCAGTTCATTGATAATTTTAATTTTTTCTGGGAGCGCAGACATCTTTTTAAAGCAGATGCACTTTTCCTTAACAAGCCAGGAGTAAAGCTGTTCACCTCTAACCTACTTTACTTTCTGCGCCACACATCTGCTCCCTCGGCCAAGGACACCAGACAAGATGAATCTAAACAAGAGGAAGACATAACAAAGCCCCCACCTGAGCAAAGATTTTACCATGGGAGACCACAGAGTAGAGACGAGAAATCTCAACCCCCCTCTTCACCCATCCAACACCCCTTAAACCCCCTCACCAAGCCTGATGCCTTTGAGGATCCGTATACCCCGCCCATGCCATCGCTATCTCCACTCACCCTTTCCCCTCTTTCCCCTTGCCCCATGTTGGAGTTCACTGACCAGATGAAGCCGCTGGTATTTGCTGGAACCTTCTCCCCAGACTGATAAGGATGCTTGTGTACAAAATGCAGCAAGCTTTAACTGATATGTGCCGCGTCCAGGTTGCACGCCTAGTGGCACTCATGACTCTTTCCAGGACAAGCCCGGGCCCCTGTGTATTCAATTCTTCCTCAATTTATGTTGGTGATAAGAATGGTGATTACACTAAATAAGAAGAAGCACTTAACTACAAACTTAGCAAAATTAGCATCCATTCCTCGTCAGCCACAGCCTGTCCCAAATAATGAGGCAGATAATCAGGTCTTAATAGGAAAATTATTATTAATCAATGATTTTATTATTAATCACAATCTTGATTTTATGTTTTTTAACTGAAACATGGTTAGACCATAATAACAGTGCTGCTGTTCTTATCGAGTCAGCTCCTCCTAATTTCAGTTTTATGAGTGAGAATAGAGTGAATAAGAAAGGAGGTGGAGTCGCCATTTTGTTTAATAACTCATTCCAATGTACGCAAATTTGTTATGGAAATGTTTCTTCTTTTGAATATGTGGCTCTTCAGCTGAGGTCCTCCCCTTGAGCTATATTTCTAAATATCTACAGGCACACAAACAACAAGGGGCACACTCTGGACTTAATTATCTCCAAGGGTCTGAACATTTCCAAGGTTGTGGTGACTGATGCTGTCTCTCTGATCATTGCTGTGTTTTCTTTAATGGCACTATCTCTGTGCACAAAAGTGTCCAAACAAAGGTAATCAGAAAATGGTATATCACTGAAAACACCAGTGAATCATTCATTCAGCTTTTCTCCTCCACACCCACCCTCTTTTGGGTCTCAGTCACTGAGCTTGTAGATAATTTCAATTGTAAAATTACGAATGTTATTGATGCCATTGCTCCCAATAAGGTCAAAGCCGTCTCTGGTAAGAAAAGATCTCCATGGAGAAATGTTATACTGGTGAGAACAGAAAAAAAGAGTGTCAAAAAGCTGAACGCAGGTGGCAAAAAACTAATCTCCAGGTCCATTATGACACCTATAAAGAGAGACTTCGCATTTATAATTTGGAACTGAGGAATGAAAGGCGGTCCTTCTTCTCTGACATTATCGGCAGAAACAATAATTCACGTGCTTTGTTTGCTACTGTCGATAGGTTAACAAACCCTCCAGTACCAGTAGCATCTGAACTTTTGTCCATCAAGGCCTGCAATGACTTTTCCATCTTCTTCAGAAACAAAATTCAGAAAATTAGACAGTCCATATGGATATGTGTTGTCACAGTGTTCATGCAAAACAAATTCCAATATGACTTAATTTCATACGATCAACCATAAAGACCTGGAGGACATTATACAACATCTGAAAACCTCCGCCTGTTGCCTTGATATTCTACCAACGGACGTTTTCTACAGATTGTAAACATGTCTCTTCTTTCAGGTATCTTCCCACAGGCCCTGAAAACTCAACCTAAAAAATCAATCAGACAGCTGCAGCTGATTCAGAACACTGCTGCTCCTCACTAAGAAACCAAGAAAGTGGATCACATCACTCCAGTTCTGAAGTCTTAACACTGGCTTCCAGTGCCTCAAGGAATTGATTTCAAAATACTTTTGCTGGTTTATAAATCACTTAACAGTTTTGGGCCAAAAATACATTTCTGATCTGCTACTACACTATGAACCACCCAGACCTCTCAGGTCTTCTGGGACAGGTCTGCTTGCTGTCCCCAGAGTCAAAACCAAACAGGGGGAAGCAGCGTTCAGTTTTTATGCTCCACATATCTGGAACAAACTCCTAGAAAACTGCAGGTCTGCCGCAACTCTCTCGTATTATATCTGTTTTTAATCTTTTAATCGTTTTTAATTGCTCTTTAATGTTTTATGTAAAGCACTTTGAATTGCCCTGTTACTGAAATGTGCTATACAAATAAAGCTGCCTTGCCTTACTTTGCAGCAAGCCTTGACTCCAAGCTATGTCAATCATCATAAAATGAAAGCCACATTTTTTAACACTACCTAGGTTCAGCTTTCAATTGTTTTTATCTCATGTGCGTACAGGAGAAGTCACTGTCAGCTGTAATCATTCCTGTTCCTACTTTTCTCTAACAGATAGGACTCTCACTGTTTTATGATCTGCCCTCCTTAGCCTCGCAATCGGAACTGTAATGAGGTCCATTGCTGTGTAAAGCTACTGTTAATGTCAGCCGAACACTCCCTGCTGAGGCTTTATATCAGAAGCTTTGAACAGGTAATCCATGGATGGCTTTTATTGTGAGGTAGCTAGGGGAAGTCTAGCCATAAGTGAACTGTTTGCTGTTGCAGTTTGGGCTAACCTCAAAGCTCCAACACATCTTCAAAGTAAGAAATACATTTTACTGTGCTGCCTCCGTCAAAAGAAAAAGCATCCCTGCTGTCATGGTTTCTGATCATGGCAAAAGGGCAGTGCTTTAAACCACACTGTAAATACACAGTGTGGTTTAAAAATGAACAGGTAATCCTAATGTAAGTGGTTCTTACCAGTGAGGGAAGAACTGGAGCAGTTGTTCATCTGTCCTGGCTCCTGCCTGGCAGTTTGGAATGACATTAAGCCCTGATCTCCAAACACAGTGAGCCTCGTCTTCCTGCTCCTCCCTCCACAGTCGTCCTCCCGTGACCCCAAAAACAGGTCAGAAGCTGACTCTGACCGCTGCGATTGGCTACTGTAGCTGCTCATGAAGCTGTTTATTGGCTGTCGAGTCTGACGTGAGTGGAACTGGCTGTCAGCGAGAGAGTGTGTGGACAGCTGGTCCGACTCAAACATCCCTAAGCTGGATCCCAGGCTTGAGCCTCGACCACTGCCCCTCTGCTTCTCCAGATGCTTTGAAGAGCCCTGACTGGCCATGTCCCTCCTGTCACTCAGCATGCTGAGACGTGCATTGGTCTTTGCGCCGCTGAAGAGCCCACCCAATTCCTGCCGGTCTCGCAGTGAAAGGAGGGGTTCATCCTTGTGCTTATGTTTGTGCTTGTGCTTCCTCTTATGGAGACGAACCCCTGCAAGACCACCTGCACTGCCACTGCCTAGGGATCCCAGGCCCTCTCCTCTTACAGAGGGCCCCTGAAGTGGGCCACTACCACCGCGAAGCTTGGCCCCTGGCTGGAGCTTTGAGTGTCCACTGGAGTGGAAAGCCTTCGGAGGGGGTACAGCAGGCCTCATGAAGGGAGATGGAGGTGCAGGTCCTAGCGAGTGGTGGGGCAGATAAAATGGGGGAGCAGGGGGAAAGTAGCCCAAACTCAGAGGAGGTGCGTAAGGCATCGCATACGGTGCTGCATAGTAATTTCCCCCTGCCAGCGGATAACCATATCCTTGAACAAAAGGCAGCTTCGATGTGATTGGCTCGCTGGGTTTGGCTGGACGGCCGCGTCTCCTCTTAGCCTTCAGATCGGCGCTCCTGCGGAGGTACGAGCTGGAGTCACAGGGGTAGGAATCGTAGGTAACAGGATAGTAATGATGGAAGTTGAGGCGGAAAATGGAGGGATATGGTTGCTGGGGGTAGCAGGTGTATCGTCTGTGAGACACTCGTAGCTGCTGGAGCTTTAACACAACCTACAGGGAGGTTTAAAAGAGGAAACATTTAGAAAAATACACCATATACAATGCACTTGCGCATTACAGTGCTTGGTCAAAGATTACACAAATCATTTACTGTATTATAATGTTTCTAACCTCCTCCAGTTCAGAAAGAAAGTGAAGATGATCCCGGCTCTGTAGGCACTTCCTCTTCCGTCGATGATGCTTTTGCTTCTTTTCCTGCTGTGACAGGAAGTTGTCAACAGCAGTTACTTGCCGTTCACAGCGTGCTCTGCTGCCCCTGTTGGATGCTTCCAGGGCTGCTGCCTCCGCAGCCTCAAACCCACACAGATCAAATGAATACCTGTATGAACACAACATGCAACATAAAATCACATTAAAACCACCAAATTTATATCAGTCTAAAATATAAAGCAACAAAAGCCTTTAAGGTTCAAGAAAGGTAAATAAGTGAAACAGTGTACTGTACCTGCGTCGAGAGGCAGGGCCCTTCTCAGTTTGATCTGAGGTGCTGTTGTTGTCTGTCCCAATCCCACTGTCACTTGGAATAGTCTCCTCACTGTGGGACTCGCTGATGGGGGACAGGGTCACTTCCTTCACTGATGCCCCCTCTGACAGGTGGGAAGGAGAATTAGCCAGAAGGCGTGGAGGAGACAGTTTCCATCCCCCAGAGAGGAAGCTCCTGCCTGCGGGCTTGGAGGGCAGGGCTGAGATGGGCTGCAAACTGGGCATAGTGGCATCAGAGTGGCTGTTTCTTATGGATGGAGCGCTGGAGCTGGGAGACAAGGTGGCAGAAGGCACTACAGGGCTCTCATAGAGACTGGATGTGGAGACAGACATGATGGGCTTGTCCCTAGTGGTTTTGGGAGGGTTTAAGCCTTGGGTTTCTGCTCTGGGTTTCCGCCCTCTCTTCTTACCAATATAGATGGTTCCTCTCTTGCTGACATTTATCTGTTTTCCCAGCCGAGCCTCAATGGTGGACGCCATGGCACTCATAGCTGAGGAAACAGGGGCTGAAGATGACTTCAGAGCCAGAGCGCCGTTCTGACTGGAACCTGAAAGGATCTCATTCAGGATGCTCTGCATTTTCCCAAGCTTCATCTTATTCACTGGCCTGGAAGGGCCCCTGCCACGCTTTAGTTTCAGATTATTAGAATTGGCGCTGGTGGTCGTGGAGGCCATTTGCACTAATGTGTTTAGTGTGTGTGTCTTCCTCCTACGGTTTAGCCCTGCAGCGGTATCCTGTGCCAGTGGGCTTGGAGGTGAGGTGGAGGTACCTTCATGGATGGTCTCCACTGTAAGGAGTGGCTGTTTTTTGGGGCGTCCTCGTTTCCTCTTAACGGGTGTGTGGACGGTCAGGCTGTCAGTGTTGGTGTAGAGGGGGCTAGAGGGGGTGATGGGGAAGGCAGAGGGTGGGTCAGTTAAGATCGAGGGGCTACCTCGGTTGTCTCTCTGGGGTGGCGTGAGGCTGGCATGGCTTTTAGCTTTCAGGTAGGACCATCTGTCCTTGGCCTTGGTTTGTCTGGAACTGGCTGTGGAGCTGGTGGTGTGGCTGGGGCTGGGACTCAGGGCCACCCTGGGTCTGGGGCTGAGGCTGGGGCTAATATTAGCCCTGGGTTTAGGGCTTGGGCTAGGACTGATGCTGCCCCTGAGGTTGGGGTTTGGGCTAGGGAGTCTGGGGTTTGTGTTAAGATTGGCTTTGTTGATGTGATTGTGAGTAGGCTCTCTGTGTTTAAGGGCGTCTGTGCTGATCTTAGGACGACCCACTGGGTTCTTTTTCATTCTATTTGCACTCAAAACTGACATTAAGTCAGACCCGCTTAGAACTATCTCTCCTCTTTCTGCCCGGTCTCCTTTTTCTCTTTTATCGCCTTTATCTGCTCTCTCTGCTTTTTCTATCCTCTCTCTACTGACATCAGCGTGACTTATGAGTCGAGATTCATTTTTGTGAGTCTCCATCTTATGTGCTACTTTGGGTTCTGGGGGCCCAGGCTGGTGCTTCTCTGTAGTGTCAGAGTCCTGTAATTGCTCATCTACACAAAATGACTCATCAAAAGAAGGCCTCCTCCGCCTCTTTCTTCCTTTCCCTTCCTCTGTCAGCATGGGCATCCCTCTGTCTTCTTCATCACTTCGCCTCCCAGCAATCACTCGCTCTCTTTCCTCTTTTCTCCTTTCCTCTCTTTCTTCATGAAACCGCTGAGCTGTCTCCTCTTGCCTGTACTTCTGCCTCTCCTCTGAATTAGTTGGGCTTTCCGATCCTTTCTCTGGCTGTCTTCCCCAAGGTGTATCAGCACTGTGGGGATTACAGAGCATCCTCTGGGAGTCCTTCCTGCCGTACTTCCTCTTGATGTTCCCAAAGAGCATTTCACTGACCTCTTGCAAACCCTTCCCCCTGGAGAGATGTGTACAGAGACAAAATTGTGGAATGGAGAGAAAGAATGTTTTGTATTTCACCAACACTATACAGCCAGTACTGTACCAGTATTTACCAGTATTAACCAGAATATTTACTATTTTTGCTTGTGACCACACAGAGTCAAGCTCTGATTAATTTATTGTCTAATTGTGTTAAGATATCCTGCAATGTATCGCTATGTGTTACCTAATTTCAATCATAACTGTGTCTGTTTAAATTAAATGAGATTACGTTTTCACTTTATCTTACTTTAAAGCTATAGTGCGTAGTTTCTGCCGCCCCATGAGGAATTCAAAGTAATGACAACAAAAGTGTTTCATGTGGCGCGTCCACATGAAACAAGCCTTCCATAACTGCGCACCGCCCCCCTTGCAGTTGCTAGTAGACAAGGAGGACAAGCAGGATTAAAAAACATGATGGACTCTTCAGAAGAGGTAATTATCTTCACTCAAGTTTTTTTGCAGGAAAGTCACCTAACGACCCAATCTTCTGAACATAGCCATACTGACAAATGCTGAGAGAGTTGTGTTGAGTTGATGGTCTTAATTAGCTTTGTAGCAACTCATTTGGCAATGGCTTGAATGTAACGGACATTCATAAATATCAAAAAGTTACGCACTAAAGCTTTAAATATTTATTATTGTTGCAAATGAGACTGTTAAATTCAAATAATGAATCACTGTCCAAAAAAATATATAATATTGCTAAACAAAATATCACAGTACAGCATAGTATCGACTTCCATCCGCAGTGCATTGGGTACAGTATTTTTGTTCTAATGATCATGTTGGGCTCATGATAACATCCACCACACAAGAAAATAAATGAACCATACCTGCTGAGAGAGGTTAGGTTGAGAATACTGGCATCTGTAACCACTGGCAACTGCAGGTCTGGAGTCAGGGATCTCTGAGGTGAGGGGCTTTGTGTCGCTGTTCGTGAGAAAGGTTGGGCTGGATCAAGCAAAGAGCTCCTACTGGCTCCTGCCAGTTCTCTGGCTGGCTCAGAATCTGCACGATTGGCCGGGGATGCAGAAGGTGCTGCAGGCGTGATCCAGTCCGGATTGATTTGGTGCTGATGTGCATGAGGGTGTTGGAATTGTTGCATGAGGGTGTGCTGTGTTTGCTGTGTGTGTGAGAGTGTGTGTGCAGGAGGGAGGGAGCTGCGAAGCTGGTGTTTGGGCAGAGTGTGATCTCCCAGTAGTTGCAGCAGGCCTCCCTCTCTCTGCTCAGGCATTCTGAACTGGCGCTCGTATGTCTGGGGACGACAGAAAAGAGAAACAAAGATTGGTTACTACATACAAACTGCAATCACAAGACAGCTTCATATAGCTGCTGGGATATACAAATTATACGATAATAATAATGTGATCATAAAACTATGACTACTCTATTTCCTGTCTTCATAACATCAGCCTGTTAGAGAGCTAATACACAGCATCCACTTCTGCATTCAGTTTATTTTTGTCAGAACATATCAAATCAGTGATTTGTTGTGCTCTGATATGACACTTTTGTCTTTTCACAACAGGACTGAAGTTTTTAAAACATCTTGTGTGCATGAGCAAACAGTGTGCAACAAAACAAAAGGCTTGTTTACAGAGCAATTCAATTCCTGTGGCACGGATGTTGCATGCTGTGAGAGCTGAAGGGGGATGGAGTTGGGGGTGTCTGTCTGCACACAATATAAAACACAGTAGTCTAGCTCCTGACTGCACTAGACACAGAATAATTGACTATATATTATCTTCATTTTGTTGACAACTCTCCTGTACTGTTTACATCTGTAACTTACACTGTCATACTGACCAACCTCTGAACTGCTTATGCAATATACTGTATGTCCTGAAACTATGGCACAGTGTATCTAAATTTATCCAGTGAAGGGAAACAAATCTGAAGTCACGTTTGTCATTGTATGATTTTGTCTAAATGAAAATGTAAAAGCTTGATATACTGTTAAGACAACACAACCCTACTTAATGTATCACTGCTGAATAATCAGCGCACTTCTGGAAGATGAGAACTAGAGCAGCGGATGGCCTTTGTGGTTTAGCCTGTTATTAACAGACTCAGTATGACGCAACAAGACAGTTCTGTGGCGCTGCAGGGAGATGTAACCTAACCACAGGCCTGCCTCTCAGCATATAGACACATGCATGCAAGCGCACACGCACACACTCACACTCACACATGCATACAGTAGATGTACACAGTTAGGAAATCCTGGCTTTAAACATAGTAGTACAAAATGCTAATGTATTAACACAGTCAGGCAACCAATTTTAGCCTAGATGGCTCCTTGCCAGATGATTAGCTCTTGCTCTTTGCAGATACACACACTGTAATGAAACATTTAATGTTCGTAGTTCAGGGCACATATTTGCAAAGAGAACAAGCACTTCATCTCTTCTATCTTTTACTTGGAAAATAATGTCCTGTTCTGCCTTCATTTCCTAAGCCATTTTACATCTCCTCTATCCTTTCTCTATCACTATCCAAACTTTTTCTTCCTCTTTCTGCTGTCCCGTCAGCAGTCAGGCAGTTGACACTCATTTTGAACTTCCACACTGGCTGCAGAAGCTGTTTATCAGCTAGATGCAAGCTGTATATACTCATGGTGCAAAAATCACACATGAACGCTGATGAAAAAACACACTGCACACACTCTAGCAAACACTGAGCAGAGTAAATGATTAACAATAACAGAAAATGCACGTGCTTATATGCACACTCTCATTTATCCCGTGAACACAATGCTATGGTGTCCTTTCAGTTGTGAGATGTGTGTTTGTGTGTGTGTGTGTGTGTGTGTGTGTGTATACGTGTGAATGTGTGTGTGTGCAAGGTGACACTAGAGAGGAGACGCTGTGAGTCCACAGAGGGATAAGATGACAGACACCTGATACACACATGCTTTCTCATTTAACCTGTCCTAGAATACCTGCTGTTTCAGGTTAAAGGAGGGCACAGAAAAAGAGACAGACATGGAGATGGAGGTGGTTCGAGTGAGACACACACACACACACACACACACACACACACACACACACACACACACACACACACACACACACACACACACACACACAACCAACTAACCACAAAGCCACCACAGAGAGATAATAAAAAGAGGAGGCATGGACACCTTTCTTACCAGAGACAGTAGTCCAAGACATAGGGAGCTTCTCTGTATTGCATGTTTTTCATTTTTTTATCACTGTATTGGAAGTCTTGTCTTTATCATGTACTGTATGCTGCACTGATACCACAGAAAAATATTGCTGTATTTGGTAGGGATCGACCAATACTGTTTTTTCAAGGACGATACCGATTATTGGTAGTTAATGAAACCAATAACAGATATTTGGAACCAGTATGCATTTACAGTGAATAATGAAAATGCTTTAAGCTATTATTTAATAAATGAGAAACTTTCAACATAATACACAGTAAAAGATAGTCAGATAGTGTTGTGGGCGGGACATTAAGTCAGACTCAGTGGTGAGTGAAACCGAAGCAGAGGGACAGACAGAGCTGTAGCGGAGCCAACGTAGCACACTTTTTAATTAATTAACTTTATTGGTTATCAGGCAAATAAAACGCTGATATAGATAAGATTCAGATAATCTGCAAACTGCCAAAAAAATGGCCCGATAATCAGCCAGGGCTGATAATTGATCTATCCCTAGTACTTGCTGAATTGATTCTGATATTTCTATGTTGTACATACACTGTTCTGCTCTTGTCATGTGCTGTGTGAATAGGGACTGTGCTACTGCTGAGCTGCAGCAGGGGGCAGCGGTCAGGAAAATCAGCACTAGCATGGACTCTGACCCTGGAGCGGCCCACAAGCACAAATGCTATGAGGCTTTAACCTTTTCCACACTGTCCTTCTACAAGTCCCCTCTGATTGAATTTAGATAAGGAGAAAGGCCAGCACAAACCAGACCCAAGGCATGTTTAGTCCTGAACCCATTTGATGCACTCTACATCCCTCGAGGCTCTCAGGGCTATGTTCAGGGGTTAAGGGTCATACTCCACAGCTAGGTCAACAACCATTTCTAGGATGTCTTCCTCTGGGTCAGCACTGTAACAACATGGACTGGTCTCAGCCAGTCACACAAAGGCTCTCCAACACCCGAATGCAGGCAGATATGGAGCTGCACATTCCTTTCCACTGGTGATGTAACCATCAGATAAGGTCAGAACGCAGCAGAGGAGCTCATGGATATTATGTGACTAAGTGCTGCAATCACCCAACTGAAAGGCACTTTGCAAATGAGTCCGCACATATTTACTGACAAATTTGTGTGTGTGTGTGTGTGTGTGTGTGTGTGTGTGTGTGTGTGTGTGTCTGAATGTAATGTTCACACTCAGCAGGCTGTTGTAAATGGAGATCTGGATGTAAAAAGCTGAACCCCTCTCTCCTCCAGTTTGACGTGAGGGGAGGTATGTGACGGCCCCTCCTGTCCTTTCCTCTCCTGCAGCCTCTCAATTTTCCACTGTTGAATAAACTGAAACTCAGAATGGAACTTCTCCCTCACACACACACACACACACACACACACACACACAGAGCACCCTGGCTGCACCATTATACTGGGAAAAAACACCCTAAACAGGCACACCCAAATCTCACAACTCAGCACACATATAATACACGTATACACCAGCAAACATATACACAAACTCCATGCAAACACACACACACACACACACACACACACACACACACACACACAAACACGCTGCCCTTCAAATAGTTTTTTGCAGCCTTTTATTTGGCTGCATGCCCGGTGGTTAGAGTGTTTCATTTTTCCCTGTGTATGGAACTGGGCAGCTGTCCAGACAGACACACAAAGAGAAAGAGAGAAAGAGGCACAGAAAGACAGAGAGAGAGAGAGAGAGAGAGAGAGAAAGAGAGAGAGAGAGAGAGAGAGAGAGGGGAGAAATGGGGAGGGAGGGAGGGGGTTGAAAGAATGAGAGCGGCAGAGAGGGAGGGAAGAAGAGGACCAGCAGAAAAACAAGAGAGGTGCCTAGACCCGTTAACAACTAGTTCCCTCCAAAACCTTATGATTGATATGATCCACTCTTTTTCCCTCTCTCTCCTTGTCACACACACTCTCCTTTGCTTTGACACCATGCCGTCTCCCTCTGCCCCTGTGGCCTCGTGCACTGCCCCCCTCCCCCCCCTTATCACATCCCTCCTTTTCTTCTTCTTTTCTCTTTTCTGGAGCTGACCATTCCCCCCTGTGGGAACTAACCCCCACCTCCCCCCTTCTCTCCAGCTCCATTCAGAGCGCTGCTTTGCTGTGATCTGTGTTTCTGACAGCTCCGCACACACACACACACACACACACACACACACACACACACACACACACACACCACACCACACACAGCTCCTCTGCAAACAAACACCATGAATACTAACACGGCTTTGTGTCCACAGCACTTAAAATGGGGTAGAAGGAGAGGGAGGGAGGGTGCAGGGGAGGATGCAGAGAAAAGGAGGGAAAAGCGATGGAGGAGAAAAGAGGCACTGTGTTGATCTTGTGGCCACTCTCACAGACCTCCCCCCTCCCTCCATGCCCCCCCCATCCCTGTTTCTCGTTCTCTCGTTCTTCCCACCAGTTCTCCCGGGAATAAAGACTTCCATTCATGCGCCTGAGGAGAGCCACAGCAGGGGAGAGAAAAGAGGGAGGCGAAGGGGGAGGAAAGATGAGGGGGTGTCAAGGTGGGACAATTTGTGGATCACTGGGATCGAGCCCACTGTCTGTCTATTTTCCCTCAGCATGTGCTGCCTCAGCCAATGCTTCACTATCTCAGATCTGGTGGCATCCTTGCCAGCCAAAGCATCTTCTGGGAAAGTTGGGTGGGAAAGTTTGGAAATTGGGCTCCATTCAAAACTTCCACTCTTGGACTAATGCTGCAATTCCACAACTATGTGTTTAGCCCACAGTTACAGTTTTCTTGTTTATTTGAGCTAAAAACTCACTTTTTTCTGCAGCATGTTGTACCCTCCTAGCTGGGCATGATCAAGCATTCAATCTATGGTACATTTGTCCTTTAGCTAACTGCAAGGCAGAAGCCAGATTTATTGCACAGCAGTAGGTCCCAAGCAAAATGTTCCCTCCTACGTCCACAGCAGTAATCCTTCAGATTGGAGTGCTCCTAAAGATAGCAGCGAAACACCCAAGAGTCTCCTTGTCACACTCTCTTCAGACACGCTCAGACGTAGATGACTCAATCTGAACAAAAGCCTGTGATTGGCCGAACTGAAGTATGTTATTACGGTGCAATTGGAGGTTTTCACCCGCACAGTAATGACAGATACATTTACATGCTACACAAAGTATACATCTAATCCCGGCTATTAGCATTAATGGTGTGTGTGTGTGTGTGTGTGTGTGTGTGTGTGTGTGTGTGTGCATGCATATGTGTGTCCTGCTTGTGAATGGTACTAAGAACCACATTAGAAGAGTTATTTCATAGTGATTATTACAGCGATTATGCACCAATTTTTCCTTTCATGGACATGGCCGTACCTCTAGTGACAGCATTATGCATTTCAGTCAGCATTAATGCTCAGCACAAAGAAAATATACATAAGCAAAGAGACTGGCCACACACACACACACACACACACACACACACACACAAATAACTTCATGGACAGAATGCTGTTTAATCAATGCATCTATTGGGGAAGTACATACACGTGCACAACAGACAGTAAAAAACCAAAGGAACGTGTTGTTCACAGCGCTCTGTGCACCATATGACCCAATCGTACCACTTCTGTACAACAGGAAACAATTAACAGCCAATGAGCTGCTCTAAATCCTAAGGGATGGCTTCCTGTGTGGAATGATGGGTAATTCAAGACAGAAGCTGTGCTGAGATTAAACACTTCCTCTCTGGCAAACAGTGGTCTGCAACAGCAAAGCCTCACTCACTGATTAGTTATTCAAAAATAATGCACTCTAATGCATCATTGTCTAGTTACTGAGGCAATACGCAACAATAAATTACCACATCAGTGTGTTCCTGTGCATATTTGGGAGATAAAAACTAAAGTAATGGTGTCCCCATTACCATATGATGCTGTTATACTAAAAAATGTAGATGTATTTTTACTTTCCGATTTGATAAAGCAAAGCAAAGGAAACACATAGTCACACTTGATTGTGCTGCTGAAACTAATCAATTAATTAATTGTCAGAACACGAAGTTGAATTAACTTTTGTTTTTGTATTTTATAGTTGTTTTTTTTTCTTCTATATCAGATATTTTTGCAGAAAGTCAATTATTTTGATCATTGTCTCATTTATCAGTCCCTCCAGGATTTCGCGATGTCACGATTGCGCCAATTCACGCAAATTCAACCAATCACCGTGAATTTGGTGCGACTCGCAATTTTGACCAATCGCCGCATGTTTGACCAATAAACAGAGTTTCCTGCGACTTCAACCAATCACAGCAGTCCCACGTGCCAGACTTTACGTCAGTATGTGACTCTGAGAGCCAATGACCAAGCGGGAGTGAGAACGGGTTGACGTAACACGTACATCGCCAAATTCATTTCCTTGTTTCTGATATGAAGACGAGACATGTGTGACTCGAACATCTCACATTTACCAACAAAACGTACAGCTAAAGACATCCTGCCAACCTGTATACATTTTAACATCAATGTACGCGTTTTTTTCACTCTAAAGTTGCTGAAAGCTGCTGCTGTTTCAATCCTGTCGGTCCTCTGCAGCGGGCAGGGCTGCAGCTCAGTTCCCTCTGCGACTGACGCGCACACACACTCACAAAAACACACGGATGCTCGTTATTGTAAGTGCAATGATAAGTTAAAGTCCAATAAGTACTTTATCAAACCGTATGAATGTGTGGCCAAGGCCAGGATAGGAAAAAACTAACAATGTAAAGATCAACAAGCCACTGACACATGTTCAAATTTGATTCATTCAATAAATTATTATTTTTTGTCTTAAAATCCACCAGCCATTTTCATATTATACCAACATTTGCAGCATCCTGAGCCTTTTTGGTAAGGTTACTAGGAAAACTCAGTCCAGAGTAATTTTATTCTCCCCAAAACAAGTTTCCTTTTTATTTTTAAATTTTAAAACAAAAAAAAAGAAAATTGCAACTTTTTTTGAAACTTTCATTGTCGTCCGCAACTTCATTGCAACAAACATACAAAAGACATCCCAACTTTCTTTTTTTAAGATTTTGCTTTTTGGGGCTTTTCCCTTTATTTGACAGTGGACAGACAGGGAAGGGTTATGGTTAGACTCGAACCCGGGGCACTGCAAAGGACCCAGCCCACATGGGGCGCATGCTCCACTGGGTGAGCCAGAGGTCGCCCCTAGACATCACAACTTTTATCGCAATTTTTTTACAAATGCTTCCGCAAAATCAGGCATTTTGGGCAGCAACAATCTAAAAAAAAAAGGCTGCGAAATCCTGGAGGGACTGATTTATTGAGCAAAAATGCAAAACGTTCTGTTTTTGTAGTATGAGGATTTACGCTTTTCTCAATTTTATCTCAATTAAAATTAAATAACTTTGGATTGTTAATTGGACAAAAAGAACAATTTGGAGATGTTGCATTGGACTTTAGAAAATAAGCATAATAAGCATTTTTCACTATTTTCTGTTATGTTATAGATTGAAAAATCAATATAATATTAATCAACAGATTAATCAATAATGAAAATAACCATTGTTTGCAGCACACTAGAGAGCAAATTGTTTTCTATAAAATTATTCTTAGAAACAGACTTTTACTTTGTCATGAAGAACGACTCTTGAGTCTTCACTTCAAGTTTAAAGCTTGTATAGTAACACTTTCATTGCTTTCTCTACATATTTCTGTGAATATCTCAAGTCCTTAGATGATCCCCAGCTTGCAAGAGAGAGAGAGTTAGAGAGCCACTTTATGACATCCTCAGTGACAGGGAGAATGGGCAAAGTGAGACACAATAGTCTTAACCAATCAGACTGCCCGCCTCCCCTCAGGCCCCCTCGCACCAACAATAACGCCTTTGTATGAGGCTGCACTCCACTCGCACGTTCACATGCACACAGAGACCAAGCATAGCATCCTACACTTTCTCAGACAGCCACAAAGAGAGGCAGGAGAAGCAGTGCGCCACATCTAGAACTGCATCAGTGCAAACAAACCTATGCCAGAATTAGAGTGTGTATCTTAGCTAACAACCTGGCTATGTGTGTCTGTGTGTTTCCTTCCAGGCCTGGGCACATGACTGCAGCTGCACCCTCGCTCCCTTGTCTAAACCGGCACCCCTCCTTGTTGTAGGTGAAAGGTCACACGGAGTGGCATTCCTCTCGGTCTGAGAGCGAGCATTACTTTGAGCAGAGGGGGCAGCAAGAGAGAGAGAGAGAGCGAGAGAGAAAGAGAGAGAGAGAGAAAGAGAGAGACCAAGCAGGGTAGAAAGCACAAGGGGGCAAAAACGCAACAGAGCAGGGCAGGTAAAAGATGAGGAGCGCAGGGCATTTGGGAGTGTGTATGTGTGTGTGTGTGTGTGTGTGTGTGTGTGTGTGTGTGTGTGTGTGTGTGTGTGTGTGTGTGTGTGTGTGTGTGTGTGTGTGTGTGTGTGTGTGTGTGTGTGTGTGTGTGTGTGTGTGTGTGTGTGTGTGTGTGTGTGTGTGTGTGTGTGTGTGTGTGTGTGTGTGTGTGTGTGTGTCTGAGTGTTGAAATGGACCACTAAACAGAAGACCCTTGTGGCTCTTCCCTGCTTCATAAACACAGCTGTTTGTTTAGTCTGAGCCGCCCCAAGGGACAGACACAGACAGAAGGACAGACAGACACATTTATATCATTTATTCATGTCTGCATCCATACTTAAGAGACAACGAGCATAAATAAACAGCAGAACTACAGAGAGATTATTTTACAAAGCCTGGTACAAAGACATGAAAAGGAGCAGAGAACTGGGCAGAATGACACACACAAACACACAATGCCCAAAAAGCCCTGGCTTAGAGGCTTTTTAATTATTTGTATGATTTAATTTGTTAATGTGAAAATGTTTTATACCACAAAAGTGGTGATTGTGTCTGAATAAAGTATGTTTTTTTAACCAACTAACCAAAAATTATAAACCAAAATAAAATAGTGTCATGCCAATAAAGCCGGTGAAAAGCGAGTGTAAGCCTGAAAAAAGATTTTTGTAAGAGGAGTGTTGGACACCACCTCTCCACGGTCATCTCTTTTGCTTTCAGACACACACACCCCTTCTGACAGCCGCGTCCCAGGCAGCTGATGGGGCCATCAGATTTCACTGACAAACACACTTACGCTTCAAGTGAGACATAGTGAAAGTCAATACTCTGAGCCTGCTTCTCCTTTCCTTTGACTCCTTCTCCCCTCCCTGCACCGAACTTCACCCTCTATCCCTGCTGGACCTCCTCTCAAAACCACAGAATACACTCCTCCTCGTATACACACACATACACGCAGGCACACACATACACACTGACTAACCACTGAGGCAGAGGCATGATGGAGCCACACTAACAAAGCAGCCACCAGGAACACATGATGCTGTGACTCAACATCATCCGTGACCGCAGAGGACATCAAACATGGCCGCCCTCCAGATAATCCCACAGTTATGTGAGTCACAGTGAACCGCTGTCCAAAAACCAAATTCAGGCCTGTTTTTTTTTTATATTGATGTTACCATGTCAAACCCATGACTACTTGGATTTAGGCTTTTCCTTATTGTTGTTATCTTTATATCTGAAGGGGGTGGTGTTCTTTTACATTTTAGGAATGACTACTTATTGGTGTGAAAAAAAGACTATCAGCTGTAAAGCATCCTTAAAATCTTATTGTGATTCCTAAAAATGTAAAATGTAACTTGAGCTAGACTGGCTATTATAGTCTGCCTGCATCTGCCTGAAGAGGAACAGCAACCCACTGGGACTGGGCACAATAGCGAATGAATAGGGCTTGACCTTTGGGACTGATTGAGAAGATGGTATGTGTGTGTCTGATTGAGAAATTAGCTACAGTTCCAACCAAATGGTCAGCACCAACACACACATAGACTCCAAATCCAGCCCTGAGGGTAAGGAAGCAAAGGCCAGACTCCAGTTGTCTCAACCCTGACCCACTCACACAAACAAACAATACAACATACACACACACACAAAAACGGAGGCTTACACAACTGTGGATTCCAGCTATCATCTCGACTTTTGAATGTCCAGCAGGGTCAAAGTTCATCTTTTCTTCTGCCAGCCTCCAGTGTTTTTTTGTGTGACAGTGTGTGTCTGGGTGTGTGCATGTACGTGTGCTCACTAGGAGTGACCTTGCAGAGTCATTCATTGTGGATACACTGCAGCACCAGCACTACTGCAGAGCTGATTAGGGAGCAATCTTGCTTAGTGTAATGTGGAAGTGTGTGTGTGCGTGCGTTTGGTGGGAGGAAGGACAGTAGAACAGATTGTGTTTGGTCTGGACTTTCTTCAGGTTTAAGAGATACTCAAAGGCAGATCAGAGGTTAGATGCGAGGAGAGTGTGTGTGTGCGACGTGCGTGTGTGTCAGTGAGTGTGGGTGTCGGTGTGTGTTTCAAGTGTGTACAGAGTGTGTATGGGGGTCAGACACAGATGGACAGCTGGTGTTTCAGTGGTGCTAAATCACTCACCCCTCCCCAGCATATAAGCACACACACACGCACACACAAGCATACACAGGTCCCATCCCCCATTGACCACAGGGAAACGCCCCTTAAAGCATTCCCAGCTCTTACTCTCAAAGACTGCACACCGAGGACACACACACACACACACACACCAAAATAAAAGCCTGCTCATTTTCACCTCAATGACAGACACAGAAAAAGTCCAATATGATTGTTTGGATGACAGTTTGGTCAGGCCATATTAGAGGTGATTATTTCATGTTCATACACTTTCATAAATCAGTTAAGGATTGCTCCCCGTGGGTAAGTACAACGCTTCAACACACACATGCACACAAGCTGACATACACACACTAACTCCTATTTTATGAGCTCATCAAGTCCCTCAGGTCACCAACCGCCATCTCAGCCAGGGATGAAAAAGCTCCCATCAAAAGGCTAACCATTTCACACACACGCATGTGCACGTATAGCATGCACACACACTTGGCGTGGCAACTGTGGCAGCATTAATTTCCTTGTGAATGCACTTGACTAACACATAATAATCCCAAACACTGCTGGGAGACCACCAAGCAGCAACAAACACACACACACACACACACACACAGCCAGGGGGACCACCAAGCAGAGGGGCTGTCAAGACAAGATAAGTGTGTCTAGCGTTTTGTATACAGCCACTACTACACATACACGAGCGCATGCACACATACAACAACAACACACAGCCTGGCCTGGACTCCTGGAAAAGCTCTGGCTTATCTCTCCCCCCAGATAGTGAAATGGATTAAGAGCCACATTTGGCACGTCCAGAGAACTGGACAGATAACCAGGAAAACACTCTCTCTAACTGCAATCACTGCTCAACATGATTTGTGTGTGTGTGTGTGTGTGTGTGTGTGTGTGTGTGTGTGTGTGTGTGTGTGTGTGTGTGTGTGTGTGTGTGTGTGTGTGTGTGTGAGAGAGAGAGAGGATGCATTTTACCTTGCTCTTCCATGTGTAGGCATCGCCTTGATAACTGGGTCTATGTGTGTGCGTGTGGGCATGTGTGTCTGGAGGAGTGATGCAGTGGTTGACCCAGGACCCAATCCGTTAGAACACACATTCATCTTCCAAACACACACAGCATGCCCAGACAAAGAGCTGTGTGTGAGGGGACGTTCGGCATGTGTGTGATGTCAGCTGGAGACAGAGAAGGGGAGCCCATCGTATCCCATTTATGTGTGTGTGTGTGTGTGTGTGTGTGTGTGTGTGTGTGTGTGTGTGTGTGTGTGTGTGTGTGTGTGTGTGTGTGTGTGTGTCTGGGTCTGTCCCCTGACACAAGGCGCCTGCTCATTGACCTCTCTGGTCATAGATGCCTGCTATGAAGATGATAAGTAAGATTTGTTTTAAGACATGGAAATGGCATCTTAATCTCTTCTCTTCAGTATGACTGTGTCTGAAATCACTCCCTTGTTTGCTCATTCAAATAATGCTCAGTAGTTTACTCTATAGTGAGCAGTAAAATAAGATTGTGGACACTTATGAGTCATTTTGTGTCATCACTGACAGCTGTAGAGTCACGACTGTCATCTATAAATTGTGATAAAAATAATAGAATTTTTAGGACATTCTCAAACTCAAAAACACTTATATAACCCCTATTTGCTTTTTAGCGTTTATTAGAATTATTGCTTGCTGTGTCCTGTTACGATTTGATGCTGGAATGTAAGTTTCCCCAAGAGAAGAGAAGAGAAGAGAAGAGAAGAGAAGAGAAGAGAAGAGAAGAGAAGCCATTCTACATGTTTGCCTACTTATCTGTCTGTCTGTCTCTCTCCCCTTCTCTGTCTATTAGAGTCAAATCTCTTTCTGTGTCTTAATGGACATCTATTGTATCCTACATCTCCCCCTTCTCTATTCACCACACACTACCACACGCACATACACACTCCCTCTGAGGGGGCCCCTTAACCAGGCTCTCCATATGCCTGACCCCCACCTCCTTTCTCTTCCTCCTCTTTCCACAACCCCCTTCTCCCTCTCCCCATCTCCTGCTCACACTCTGGCTTCTGCTCTGTTGCTGCTGCTGCTGCTGCCCCACGCTGCCATCTGCTACAAGACAACAGAGAGTGAAAGAGGGAGGAAGAGGAAGAAAAGAGTTGTGAAAAAGAGTGAGTGAAAAGAGGAAGACATGAGGGAAGAAAAAACTGAGTGGAAAAGCGGAGAAAGCGGGACAGATAAAAGATAAAGAGAGAAAGAGGGAAAGAGTAGATGTGGACACAATACAGCAGAGAGGCTGTCCATCTGCTCCCCCTCTCACCTCCCCTCCCCTCCTGACACACAGCCTCACACACACCACAAAGAGAGTATTTAACCTCAACACACACACACACACACACACACACACACACACACACACACACACATACACACACACGTACAAACACACACGCAAGGGAGACAGAAAGCAGCCCAGCCTCTCTCTTTAACCCGTTCCTCTCCAGTGAGCCTGCCTGTATTACACCCTTGGGGTGGCAGGTGATGGGTGGATGGAGGGAAAGGATGTAGGGGGGAAGGGGGATGGGGGATGTGACTGAGGGACAGAGTATAGGGGATGAAGGGTTGAAACTGATCTGAATCAACACCAACACATCCTCCCCTCCCCAAACCTCAAATCTCAATAGAGACCAGCTTGCTACCCCTGTCACTATGACAACCTCTGTCAATCATACTGTAGCAGTAGGCTTCCAAATGGGGACCGATGGTGCTGGATAAGGAATGGCTGCCCAAATATCAGAGTGCAGGGTTTAGCTCATTCATGGATTTAAACTGAACATTTTAGTGGTAAACATGCCTTTATTTACAGAAATGCGACAGCAGGTCAGACATCTTCATAGTCTGCTCTGTGGTGAGAATACGCATCCTGCAAACAACTAGCTGAAATTGACAAAGCAAAACCCACATGCTTTCGTTCCAATTTAGTTGCAATTTCATATTTGAATCACCACTCAGACTTTAAGCACAAGGTTGGTGATTTTACCCAATGTTCCAGTTGTTTGTAAAAACCCAACACACATATGTTTGGCTTATGAAGCAATGTATTTCCTACCCCTTGTCACCTCTTCCAAATGCCTACTGGTTTTTACTAGTTCAACCAACCTTGCTTTATCAACATAACATTGTTTAGCCCTGAGGAACTAAAATTATCTAGTAATTCATTAAAAAAAATGATTAGCAGAAAAACTGTGTGTAGCAGAAATATGTTTTTTTCTGCCTCTGTTGGTAATTATCTTGTGACCCCTTAAGATTAATCTTCCAACTCCTTTTTTTGGTTTCCAACCCCCCAAGTTGGGAAACAGTAATATAAAGGCTCTGATACACCAACCCGTCGGCCAACCTTCGGCAGAAAAAAGGCAGTTGAACTGACTGCCTCCCCGAGTTGGTCAGAACACACCGAAGCGACGCCGACTTGAGTGTACGTTCTGCACGTACGCGAGACATAATACGTCTCTATAACAGCAGGCAGCGCTAATCTGTATTGTCGACCAAAAAATGAAAACCGGCAGCTGATTGGACGAACACGTCACGTGGGTCTGGCTTCTCCCGAATTTCAAAGCCACACCATAATGGCGGCTCGTTCGGATTACAATCTTGTATTTTACGAAAATAGTCTTTCTGAAAACATTTTAAGCGAGAAATAGGCCATACAGTTGCTGAATCTGTCTTCATTTCAGATCAACAAAGGTCAGTTTAAAAGATTTTTGTCAGATTTTGAGAGCCGTTAGTCAGGCTCATCCCGCTCATCATTTCCGGGTTAGCACTCCACCAATCAGATTGGCCATTGAGTCCGACTGCCCGCCTTCCGATTCATCATGTCAAATCGGCCCAAATAAAGGCCAACAGCTCCTCAAACTGACGACGGCACGGAACACACCGAACAGACTCGAGTCACCGACCTTGCCAGACTGTCCGACGGCCGATAATCTGGTTGGTGTTTTCAGGGCCTTCAAGTACATACAATACATCTGTATGCATCTGGCTTCATGACACTACAGTCAGCCCATTGAGAGGCATATTGGCGGACTACTGTTTTTCGTTTAAATTTAGTTTAGACAATATTCAGTTTAAAAGGTGGTGTTTTTTTGACCGGTTAGACATGTTGAAATTTCCCTCAATAACAGATCCTTGATGATGCTGATTGGTATTTTTGGGGTTGCATCAGACCCCTCTTGAACACAGACAAAGAGTGGAGGTATATCTGACCATGCAAATACCTCGTGAGCCCCTTGAATTTGAGTTAAAACCACAAGACTGAAGCACAACAGAGCAAAACGCGGCCCAGCATCATGTTGACAACATGACGCCTTTGCTCCTGCTGGGCCTGTCGAGCTCAGTGATATGGAGATGGCTTTCAGGTTTGGACACACACACCACTGTGTAGGTCAACACACACTACAAACACTAGATTCCCCCAAGGACCTGTACGTACACAGTGTCACACACACACACACACACACACACACACCAAACGCCAGTGTAGTGTGTAAGTGGTGTGATGGAGCAGGAGGATGAAGGGGCGCGACCCACAAGAGCTGATTTTGTTAGAGGAGAGGAGAGGAGAGGAGAGAGGAGAGGAGAGGAGAGGAGAGGAGAGGAGAGGTCTCCGTGTATATGACCACAAATGGAGAGAGCAGACACCAGCTGTCACTTGCTTATGTCAGCCCTATTCTCAGCTCCTATGTGAGTGCGAGTGAGTGTGTGTGTGTGTGTGTGTGTGTGTGTGTGTGTGTGTGTGTGTGTGTGTGTGTGTGTGTGTGTGTGTGAGTGAGTGAGTGAGTGAGTGAGTGAGTGTGTGTGTGTGTGTGTGTGTGTGTGTGTGTGTCACTGTGTGATCTCAGCTAGCCATGACTGGTTTCAATTACACAGCAAACTTTGACCCTGTGTAACCAAGCAGGGAAAGGAGCTACTGAGAGAGAGAGAGAGAGGTAAAGAAAGAGGTGGAGCGTAGGAGAGAGGGAGCAGTCAATTCAAAGATGTTGAGATAGAAAGAGAAGAAGAGAAGAGAAAGAGTTACACCTGTGAAAAACATACTGTACATGAAATACTGCACACCTACTAAATACACACAGAAGGGGCAGCACTTCCAGGGATGGTGACTTACCCTTTTTCTGGGGGGTCCTCGTTCTTCGTCTTTCTGGCCCCGCCCTGCCCCGCCTCCTGTCCGTCCCTGCCGCCCCCCTTTGCCCTCTCCAACCGGAGGTCTGATGGTCATCCTGATCTCCGGTGGGCAAATGTAGTTCTCAAGGTTCTTGGGGGGCTTCTTGGTGCGCTTGGTGGTCTGAATCTTCAGCTTTAGACTTCCTTCCTGGAAACTTGCTTCCTTGATGGAGAACTCCTGCTCCTCCAGAAGCCCCTCTACCTGCTCCTCTAGCCCCTCCCCTTCGCTGATGGCACCGTTAATCACATCATCACTGCGCGCCAAACTGATGCCCCCTGCTCTTTCCTGGTCCTCTTCATTTGGCCCCACCCTGCCTCCTTGTAACTCCGCCTCTTTGGGTCGGGCCGAGCCAACCAGATCCCTTGGCTCCATCCACGCTCCAGCCAGAGCCAGTCAGGATGGGGGAAGCTGTGGCAGCCAGCCAATGGGAAGATAGAGAACAGTAATCTGTCGGGCTGGTTGGTTGTGGTCAATCAGCTACTGGGGTTGGGTTGGTTGTCCCACAGGAACACAGCGAAGCCAGGGACAGTCTGCGGAGAGAGCAGGTAAATGATATGATGACCAAAAGAAGAGCTACTAAGACAGAGTCCTGTCATCCCCAAAGCTTCTATTCCATTCTACCTTTCAGCACAGGCCTGTCTGCTGCCATCAACATCATTAGCTGCCTGTTATGTATGAAGACAAACACACAAGCTCATCACAGAACTGTGGGGGCATGCTGCAGCGCTCTCATTTGCATTTTGTACCTCGCATAAACAAACACATTTTTGACATCCACTACCACTTGCCTTCCTCTCTCCCTACTCTCTTCTTTACTCACTATTTGCTAATCCTTTTCTCCCTCCCTTTCATTCTATCCCCTGACAGATCTGAAGCAGAGCCCGTTCAAACACTAGAGTGATCAGTGTGCAAAATAAGACATTCCTCTTCTCTGCTCTAAAACCAGGCTGAAGTTAGCCTGAGGACACAAGACAGAAAAAAATGAAGCTGACTTCTGTTTTTTCTTTTCACCAGAGCAGGGAAGGAGGGAGGGAATCACACATGGGGAGAAAGGAAGGCAGCAGAGAAAGACGGAGGGAAGGAATCTAAATTCTTTCCCCAGATGTGGTTTACGAGCTGGTCTGGAAAAACCAGCGTCTGAACTGTTTTACACACGCATGCATTGGCATTGATACACACATGCATGAAAAACTCCATGCACATAAATACACATACAAATGACAGTGTTGCTGTCACCGAGTACACTTATTCACCCCTGCTGCTATTTCTGCTCTCTAGAGGAAACATTGTCGTAGCCATTTCTCACAGGATTTGGTTTTTCCTTTCTGGATCATTGCACATGCCAGTGCAGATATATATTACATACTTACATCAACACATCAACACACATATGCACTTACACAGTCTTACGTACACACAGGCTTATAAACAGAAAGCAACCAAAACAAACACTGGACTACACTTCTCACTACAGCTCCAGGGAATCCCATCAGTCAATATGACATGAGGCATGACTGAGCTGAGAGTGGGGAATTCTGTCTCACACACTGAGCTTAGACTGACACCATTTATACTTATTTGAACCCAGACTAGACCACTACCTGCGGACATGACTCAAGTAAAAGCTTAGCGCTTGCTGCAGACTTACAATGACCTGAGAGCACAAAAGGTTTACAGCATATACTGTGTGTATGTGTGTGTGTGTGCGTGTGTGTGTGCGTTTTCTCTGTGTTCACTCCTGTACCAGCCCACGCTACTGTACTAACAGCTGATCCCCAACATAATACCCAACAGGCCTCACAGCACATGCTTACAATCCATCCATCCAGATATACCCGCTTATCCTTTTAGAGGATCCCAGCTGACATTGGGCAAGAGGTGGGGTACAGGACAGGTCGCCAGCCAATCACAGGAGACACACAGGCAATTTGGAGTCCACAATTAACCTAACCTGCATGTGGGAGGAAAACAGAGAACTCAGAGAAAACCCATGCATCAGCCGGCAGGTTCAAACCCAGAACCTTCTCGCTGTGAGGCGAAAGTGCTAAACACTGTACCACCATGCTGCCCTGTGATTACAGTGTGATTGAATAATCATAATCCACAGCGGTATTTCAGTGTAAGACTGCACATAAACAGTGTCCAACCCTAAGGTCTAAGTCAATGGTTAGTCATTTTTCTTCAGATTAAGTAAAAATGAAAAGGTTTGTTTCTACAAACCCTCTCTTTAGCCGTAAAGTTTATCAATCTGAAACATTTCAAGTCTTTCAAAGCTGACTCATTAGGGTTATTGGTGTAGGTTCTGCAAGTCTCATGGTGGTTAAGTATGAAAAAGACTTAAAGGACCATAACAGTGGTTTCGCATGTTTAAGCTTATGAATGCCACATCACTTATACTACACGGCCAACTTTATACTGCCAGCAATTTTCCAAAGCTTACTAGTTTTCAGATTGATTTCCAACCATCCTGGAAGTAATCCATTTTCATTCATTAAGTGCAGTATTGAAAAGGAATTTTAGTCCTTAGTCGGCTTGATTTTTATGTTGAAGTCACATTATTTTCACATTCTCCCTTTTGAGGAGAGACTGTTCTATAAATTATTCCCTGTTGTTGCCGTCGGGTAGTCCTCAAAAGGTGAACAGCAACCTATTTCACGCAAGAAACTACCAAGTTCCCGTTATTCTTTATACACTGTCATTGTTTGTCATTTGAGTTTGATTTCAAGACAACAAAGATTGTGATTGCAATGCTTTTTGGCAGTCTAAAATATCAGATGTTAGAGTCTCCCTAATTTAACTCTTTCACTAAACACGGTCTTCAAAACATACCCTGCTCACTGCATAACCACAAGACAACAAGGGTTACATCCATCAGTAACACTGATGCACAAATAAAGGAGGCTACATGTTCAGTTTGATAGATTACCTATCTCAGAAAAGTCTCAGCAAGATGATTTTCACACTCTATTAAAACCAACATAAACCACTGACTGCCTGGAAGTTAGGCAATCAGTCCAAAAACGTATGGTATTCTTGGGGAAATGGTCAGCAGTAATGTACAGTACAGGCTTGCATTTAATGGGCAAACACATGCAAAACCACTGTGGTGTCTTAGTAACTTCTCAGGATTCAAAGTTTTACAGGGATAACCAAAAGATAGAGAGTATCTGGCTCAGTCCCAACCTGACCGTACAGTGCCCACATGGCCATGTTTGGTCCTCCAGGAACCTCCCAGTCCCTAATGTCAGCTTGGTGACTCGCTCTCATGGCATGTGTGAAAGCCACCCTGTCTGTCATGTGACTGAGGACAATGACAGGAAAAAGAGACAGCTGCCAACCACAACCACACCATCACACATCTAGAAGAAACCTATCCACTTTGGGTGAGTCTCTTAAGACTCACTACCCCAACCATAACCCAGTATGACAACGAAATGGCATCATACATTAGTGCAATCTTCATTCTGGGCCATTACTGTGTAAACTACTTAGCTGGGTCATGACTATTCCTCCTCCCTCCCTGCTCGCTGCCCTAAGCTGTGTTAGTTCTCTGTTACTGGCAGACAGGCTGAGAGTTTATGTAAGTCTGACCCCTCCTCGGGCCTCCCTCGCCTACCCTGAGCCTTGCTGTCTCCTCTCTCCTCTCTCTCTCTCTCTTGCACACACAAACACACGGACACACACACAAACACACACATACATACACACCTCTACACTAGCCTCAGACAGCAGGGTGATTGTAAGAGGCCAGACCCACTGCATAAATAGCTTTATTATGTTCTCAAAACTACCAGCGCTAACCAGCTTCCCTCTCAAATAGCATAAGGTTATTCCCTGTGCTGGATGTGAGAGGCAGTGAATGAGACACTCCTCCAACATTTTGCCTTGTCCTTTGAAAACAATTATGATAAAGAATTGATAATGGAATACAGACGGACAGAACAGAGATGGGGAATGATACAGACACACAAAACAGGGGTAGTGTCTGAGTGTGAGTGAGAAACAGACAGAGAGAGAGAGAGAGAGAGAGAAAGAGGGAGAGAGGGATGGCAGCAGAAACACAACCTTTTAAGGCTGCATACCCAACAGCCCCAGTGCCTGAGGTGGACTCACAAATAGCTCATACACACATGCAGACAGATGTGCACACACACACACACACACACACACACACACACACACACACACACACACACACACACACACACACACACACACACACACACACCCATTTACACAGCCACAAGCACACCAAACGCCCATGTGATTGCACAAGGTAAAGAGTCTCTTCCCCCCCTTTTCTTTGATGTGAGAGTGTAGTAAAGGCTCGGCCATCCCTGGCTGTAGATCTCACAGGGATGATGAACATTGTCTGTCTGCCATTTTCATTTTTCATTTATCTCTTATTCTCTTTTATTCCAGCCCTCTAGTGAAGGGGCAATCACGTAAACCAATGTATCTAGAAGGATCCAATCTTTGGTTGGAGACAAATCAAAAGGAATGGCCCCTGCCTTTTAATACTTCCAAATCCAGTGGGCACGAGCATGAGTTTTTAAATTGGAAGTCCGTTAGTCCTCTGCCTCAGAGCAGAGCAAGGTGAAGGAGGCCATCTTTTTAGCCTGTCCACATCAAAGAGCGTATATGAAATACACCATGAAATAATTGGATTTGAAATACAGAATAAAACCCTTTCTCTCCCCAGTTCAGCATGGATGGCACAAGCATGTGTTCAGCTGTAGGGCAGCTAGAAGGACAATCATAAAGTACCATGTGTGGGACAGCCATAATAGAAAATGATGGCCTTGCAGGCGCTCTGTGCAGTCCCACATGCACACACTCCTCTGGATGAGCCATATGCCAGGTAGCACTAAAACCATCCTCACCTAACTACCCCGCAGAAGCAGATGAATGTTAAACCATTTTAACTGCAGCAGAAGCCACAAAATGGCTGTCAGCAAAAACACCTCCCCTTCTCCCCAACTGTCTTCCTCCTACCCCTCACCTCACCCCCTCCCCAAACCTCTGTTCTCTCCCCTCTCCGTGCTACCTCTTTCCTTAACCCTCCACCTCCTACCTCTCCCTCCCTCTTTCTGTGTGCTCTGCCAAAAGGTGCTCCAGTGCTGATATTCTGTTAAGAGAGCCTGCCAACAGTTAGATTTGTCCTTGGATGGCGTTCACATTCCCTCCTCCCCCTCTGTGATCCTACTTCGACCCAAGGTATCCAGCTCAGAAGGGGATACACCTAATCGATTTCTCATGCTTTATTTTAAGGTGTCATGGGCATCTCATTACTTAATAGGCGGTTTAATAGCCTGCTTCATACTTTTACGCCACAAAAACACTGCCAGAGTTTCAACTCCCCCAAACCTCTTAACAAGACAAGATCGATGGTTCCCTCAGAGTCTAAATCACCTCTATTATCCATCCCTCAACCCCATTTCTTTCCATCTAGTCACGCACTTCTCTCACAATTGCCTCTCTTCTCACGCCCTTGTTCTTCTTTTTCATCCAGTGCTCATTTCCACACCTTCAATCCCATATATCCTGGAGACCTGACTATTTTTCCACACTTTCCCTGACTCATCCGGGCTTGTCTATTTATCTTCTGGTGCTGTGGTTGTGACTGAGGTTTCTGGGTGCTGCTGATAACAGTGGCATTCTGCCATTCACTTTCACCACTAACACACAGCCAAAGCACAGCCACCACTTTTGGCCGCACCATTTCTGACATCCATCTGAAACTGATCAGCTACTGATAAATGTAACCAGAGCGGAGTAGCGCTGGCTTTACCATGCCCACTACATGGAATTTGTATGTATGCTGGCATCTCTGGACAGTTAGGCTATGGCGGCATGTGTAGACTATGTGCTACAAATAAAAAACAAAACAGAATGAATGCAAAGTGAGGAATGAAACACACTCCTGGCATACTAAGTATGCTTAACCTTGCCACTTCCACAGCACTTGACATCATATATGTGGCATTTGTCTCTCTCCCAGGCTCTACAACTTGACCACAACAAGTAAAAAAAAAAACCACATCCAAGCGCATAGGATAGGCTTCAGTTAAATGTGACATAACTCATGCAAGACTGAAGGAGAAACAACCATCTGCTCGCTGCATGTCAGAGACTAGTGATGCTATGTGACGGACTATCATGTCAGTGAAGATGCAGGAGGTCCACCCAAGTAGAGAAAACATTTGAACTAAGAGCGTGAACAGTAGTGGTTGAGCTGATCCTTGATCAACGTGTAGTGGACACGTTACCCCATTGACCTAATTAGCTGTTTTATGTTACTGCGACCTAATTACCAAGGTATTACACAGTTATAATGGATGGAGACTGAGTGGTACAGGATTGTTTGGGGTGGCCCGTGTCTACGTGCGTGAATGTGCGCGTGGTGCTGTGAGTACGTCCACTCGTGCGTGTGTTTGGTCGGAATTTGTTGGCATGTGACCACAAGCAATTCGACATATTGCATGTCAATTAAAGAATAAAATGGCACAGACATAATATGAATACAAAAAAAAACGACATATAGGTTCAGGTAGCATGTAAAAAGCAAGCATGTAACGTTAAAGCAGACACACAGCAGCTAGACTATAACATTTAGAAAAGCATTTATAGGAAAGGTGTATTCAGGTGTGGAATGTGGCAAGTCAACCGGGGCTACTTACCCATGTCTAATGTTGTCACACACTCGGCTCTAACGTGTAAATATTTTATCAAGATCATTTACAATCCATTTAGACACATTTTACACAAGCGACGGATGGGATGACAGCCTCCCAGGGAGCTGTCAAACGGTGCCAGAATATATATATATATATATATATTGTTTTTTTTTTTGACAGAAAACCCCGAGGAAAATGGCGTCAACAGTGCTTTGGAAAGAAAAAAAAAACGAAAATGGGATTTTCAGCCGATCTGATGACAGAAGCAAGGTAGCGGCACAGGAAAGAAAAAAAAATCCAATCGCAAACTTGACGCTTATGTCCAATTCCTCACAGAAATAAGATCTTTAGAGGCTCTTGCGGATTGACTGGTGTGGTGGGGAGCCGCGGCGGTGCAGAGTGCGTCTCCGGTGCCTTGCAGGATCGCTGGTCACTCGGGGAGCTGCACAGCGCTGAGATCCCTCGCAAATCCGCTACTCGGTTGGTAGGGGAGGAGGGGGGAGTAGGACTATTACTGCAGTCAAAACAAGCCCGCATCCGACTACAAGCCCAAATCCAGCGGGAAAAATGTCAGCGGCAAAACCGCGCTTTCAGCCGCCAGTAGCCTACGGGAGACTGAGGAGCCGAGGCAGGAGACGGTGGTTTAGGTCGCTTTTCCTCGCCGGTTGCATTGGTTCAGGGTTTTCTCTCGCTCACTCTGTCTCTCTCTCTGCTTTTCCGATCGGTGAATGTCAGGTTCCGGAGCCTGGTGTCTGGTAATGATCTCACCCCGCAGACTGAAAGCTCCCTCTGGCCGAGCAGAGCAGAGGAGAGCCGAGAGGAGGAGCGACATCGCCTCCACCTGGCAGCAAACACATTCAGCGCGTCTCCTTTTGCGACCTTCCCCTAATTCCCATGGCCTTCTCCTCCCGTGGGACTGTAGGCTAATGCAAAGGGTGAAAGCAACTTCTGGCAAAAGGCATGTTGTTTTGACTGAGTCACTGCTGTATGGCCAGAGTGATGTTTAGCATTTTTTCAACAGGTTCAGATAGGCCTACCTGCAGAACTTTTATCGAGTGTCACTCTGAAATAGCCTAATTATTGTAACTTTCAATATGTATTGGATAAAGTGTAAAAATGTCTGAAACAACGAAAATAAAATGTTTGATTGCCTTACAAAAATTATGTTAGACTTTGTCAAGGACAGTTGCTAAAATATGAATAGGCCTACAACATAACAATGAATGAAACAATAGATGCAAATTCTTCAAACATAAATAGCCTACATAAAATGGATGAATAACGTACTAAAACAGATTAAACTGATGGTGATCACAAAATAGGCCTATATCCTACTCCAAATAATTCTGATAAATAGTTTTGAAACACTGACAGCCTGATCAGCCTTCCTGCAATTACAAGACAACAGATTTAAAGTATGAGAAATAATATAATCAGGTGTTTCACTCTCTTCCTCTACAATAGAGGCAAACCTCTGCTGAGTCATTACTAAATACATCAATCTTATCAGATGTTGTTGTATTGTTCATCCTCGGGGGAGTTTTGACATGCAACATTTTGCAAACCCTTGGGCTAATCTATAAATAATGTTTATCACCTCTGTCTTAATAGGAAATGGTTTGCCCATAAACCGCAACTACATGGGATGACTTGAGATGATGTAATTTGACAGTCACAGTATAATTAAGTCCAATTTAACGTGTGTGTTCAGTGAGACAAAAGTTGCCACAACACACTTTTGCTTCAGAAGAAGACAAGGTGGGTGTGTGGGTGTGGTTGAGTGGATGAATAAAGGTAGATTTAAGTGTGTGTGTGTGTGTGTGTGTGTGTGTGTGTGTGTGTGTGTGTGTGTGTGTGTGTGTGTGCGTGCGTGCGTGCGTGCGTGCGTGCGTGTGAGGTGGTGCTTTCCCCTTAATATGTCAAATTACAGCAGGGTGGAAAACCCACATCAACCAACCTTAAACAAGCCTCAGTTGTTCCATTACATTCATCATTGTCAGAAGTTGTGTTTATATCTTGTCTCCATGCAAACCTTGACCATCCTTGTATGGAAAACATCCTTAAACATTAACAAGCAATGCAAATTATGTCAGATGACCTTTCCCTCTGGGTGCCCCACAGACTGCTACTCATCCCCGCTGTGTGTGTGTGTGTGTGTGTGTGTGTGTGTGTGTGTGTTTTTGTTTAACTATATTCGTGGGGTCCAGAAACCGGGAATACAGTATACTTGTGGGGTCCGGACAGCTTTGTGGGGCCAAAATACTTCCACAACTTTAAAGGGCTGTTTCAGGGTTAAGACTTGGTAATTAGGGTTAGAATTTGGTTATGGTTAAGGTAAGGGTTAAGGTTAGGTATTTACTTGTGATGGTTAAGGTTAGGGTAAGGGGCTAGAGAATGCATTATGTCAATGACGGGTCTCCACAAAGATAGCGCTATGCACTATGTGTGTGCGTGCGCATGTGCGTGTATGTGTGTGTGCGTGCCCACGTGTAAATCACCCACTGGGAGGTATTTCATTAGCCGGGGTATTTGTGATTGTGTGCTCAGTAGCATGTAAACACTCAGCTGTGTTTCAAACTTGTAGTTAAAAATCTGCAATGCCATCCGTGGTTTGGGTGTTGTTGCTTTTCACTTCCCCTGCTGTGGCACATTGATTAGAATCCCAAAACGTGTTATTTGTATTTGTGTATCTGTGTGTATGTTAGAGCATTTGGGATAAGTGCGTGTATATTGTGTTTAGAGTCTTTGTTTCATTGGGGGTATTTTCATAACAATGCCACAGTGACTCTTTATTGCCCATTTGCTCATTTCTCCACTTATGGGGCCAGTATTGTATTACTGCATGTGTGTGTTTGTGTGCATTTTACGTTTATCTTTATGAGGACCAAATATTTTGACCAAAGTTTTATTTATTTTTATATATATTTTATTTATTGTTCCTTGCTTTTATGTTGACTTTTATGTTGGGTTATTTCAGGGAATGTTCAAAAAGTTCAAAAAGAAACTAGAGTTATGACTGGGTTCAGGGTTAAGCTGAACTCTACATAGAAAATTAAATTAAATTAGGCTCACGGTTATTGTATAAAGATAAGACTACATTTAAATTTGGGGGTTGACGTTAGGGTTTTGGAGATGAGAAATAGAATTTGACTCTAAGATACATTTTAAGACCTCACACATTTAGAATAACAAACGTGTGTGTGTGTGTGTGTGTGTGTGTGTGTGTGTGTGTGTGTGTGTGTGTGTGTTCACATTTATGTGTGTCCATTGATTTGGGATGTGTGCAAGAATACAAAGAGACCCCTGAGAGTGAGGGGTCAACAGCTGCTCCCCAACAACCAATCAATTGCAGTGTATCAGTAAACATTACACACAGACACAAATGCGCACGCACACACACACACACACACACACACACACACACACACACACACACACACACACACACACATGGACACATACAGACGGCACTCTGTTCTCAAATCTGTTGCCATGGATACCAGATACAGGCAGCCAAGAGGGAGCAGTTTTCCAGCAGAAACTGTAAATATTGAATTATGATGGGAAGGAAAGAGACGGCAGTGCAGGGCAACGTTGCTGCCTGAATGATCTAAATATAATCCTTTCATCTCTATTCACCACTACAGGAAATCTGGTGCATCATTCATGTTCATCAAGTTCAACATAAAAAGATCAATCTGTCCTTAGGATTCAGCCATTTATCTAACTCTCTGTTACAGACTGAGAGCTGCCCCCATTCCTTCATCTCTCCCTGCCTTTTTGTCTGGAAGATCTTCCGTCCCTCAAGTGGGATGCAAAGTAAATGCTTCCCCATGCCTGACTTGCAATACATAAAAGTGAATCTCATTCAATCCACTTTATCAAATGCTGAAACAGTTCCTCTGTGGTTTCGTTGATGGGGAGAACGGATATTGAGATGAAGAAGTGAAGAAGGAGAAAAAAATGATTAACAATTAATTAATAAATGCCTTGGCAAATGTTTTACTGTAAGTGGGGCCACTGGAGAGAAGGACAGAGAGGAAGGAAAGAGAGGCTCTGAAGGTGAATGTCAATAATTGGTTAACTGTTTTTATGAATAATATAAACAGTGGAGTCAGCACAGCTTAAATAATAATACCACACTGATATTCATAACAAAGCTACAGCACTTGACTGTGCTGGGAAAGAGAGCGGCGAGAGTCAACGCGTTAACCTTGAGCTCACATTGCGAGCAGGAGAGACTTGCGTTCAATCAATGAAGGGCTTTTCTCAGGGAGTCCACTAATCTCACCGGGCAGCAGAAGGTTCATCAGAGCTCAGAGACCCCTGGGACTGACAGAGGTAATGGGGTTAGCTGAGATAGAGGGAGAGGGAGTGTGTGTGTGTGTGTGTGTGTGTGTGTGTGTGTGTGCGCGTGCGTACGTGCGTGTGTGCGCGTGCGTGCATGTGTGTGTGGGTGCATGCAGGAGAAAAGGTCTTTGCTGTGAGTAAGATAGTGAAAGCATGCAAGGAACAAGCAATTGTGTGTGTGATATAGCGTGCACTTGTGTTTTACAGATACAGGTGTGCGTAACAAAAGTGCATCTGTGTATATTATGTGTGTGTGTGTGTGTGTGTGTGTGTGTGTGTGTGTGAGACAGAAGGAGTAAAGGCCATGCTGATAGATTGAGAAGTTAATGGGACGTGTGATAAGGTTGACTACTGAGGCCTCAGTGATCTGACTGGTTTAATGAAGTAAATGACTTCTTGGATAACACACTTCTATCTCCAGCTCCTGATACACTCTGATAAACCATATAACCAGAATGGCCTACTCTTCTCCCTCATTTACCTTCCAAAGACGACTGGCTGTAACACCCTGCTGCCTATCGTTGTATAACACACATTCAGGGTAGCCGTGGCATCGTGGGGGTTTGAATCCATCCTCGGACACATTTTACACATCCTCTCCTTGTAATCTCAAAATGTATTTCCTGAGTGTTAAATTAGACAAAAAAATGGAGCGTGTAGGCTGCATACAGCAATTCATTAAAACAGAACTGCTCAGCACACAGTGTACAGTCTCTCTGAACGACTAAAGGGGCCACCTGCCATTTGCACATGCAGTCATACGTGCATATAACGGTAGATATACACACACACACACACACACTAACAAACAAAGGGAGAGAAAGAGTTATTGGAAGACTTTGTTCTCTATTTGGGGCTGAGATAGATATTCTTCTAATGTGAGCGATAACGACGTCTGAGAGGAGATGCAGACCACAACAAAACAGCAACCCAGATGGGAGCTAAGACAACAACAAAGACAGCCCTAAATGCAGTTGACTGCGGACTCCCTGCTGGCTCTGTCTATGTGAAGAGATGACACTGTGCCCATCCCCCTGCTACTTATAGGGACATTATCATAATGTTGTCTCTGTATGAGCCCAGCTATCAAGTGGGCTCATCTTAAAGTCCTCCACAAGCCCCAGTGTATGCTGATGCCTCAGATGCTGGAGGAAGACAATGGTGAACAAAACAAAAATTCTGCCCTAATATTTATTCAAACTGACAGTTCTGGCATCTAACCATGCAAGGACTGACAGCACCAATTTGATGAATCTCTGCGTTGGCTGTAAACAAACAGCAGTAAGGAAGATAATGATTGTCCTTCTGTTTGTCCTTCTGCTTTCTTATTGTATTCTCACTACAGACATCTGCAAAGAATAAATGTGAAATGGGAATAGTGAATCATGTTGTGGACTGTGAGTTGATGTAGTAAGTCACTGTCGGAAGTTGGATACATTTGGATTCAAATCTTGACGTATACGCTATACTAAGGGGAAAAAACAAGCAACAGATCAAGAGTTGGATCACTATTAGACAAATGAATAATTAATTATTAGTTCTCAGAAACAGATATTGTTTGTCACGACTTGTGCAAACCTCCACACCTCATACATCCACCCTACAACATCCTGTTGTGTTATAACTGTGCATGTGGTCAGATACAGCTGCATGTGTGTGGGCCTATGTGCGAGAGTCAGAAACAGAAACAAAGAGGAAAACTCCCTAGATGACAGAACACTGCCACTTCCCCTGAGAGTGAGTGAGTAAAACCAAGACAGAGATGTGCAGCAGGTGTGTTATACAGCACTGTCTGTGAAAGCGCTGAATCACTCTTCTCCTACACATTCAGTCAGTGTAACAAAGTTCCTTTTAAATCTTATCTTTCCGATGTATTGACCTGACAGAGGTCATATGTTATGACTAAAATGTCAAATGAAGCAATGAATGACTAAAATTTGAAATGATGCAATATGACCAACTAAAACAGAAAGAGGAGGTCTAATGTACAATAGCCAAAATTGTTGGACATCTTTTTAGATATATTCTTGAGGAGAGCTGAAGCTTTTGACCGTATTATTTTCTCTCAAAAATGGCCTTCACAACTTAAGATTTCACACCTTCATCAGATTTTGATCATGTTTTTTGCATTTTGATGTGATATGCATGGTTTGTGGGGGGTGGTGGTGGCTTAAAAAATCTGATTGCCAGTTGTCAATGTGTTTCACAGAACATGTGTTAGGCAGAGTGATGCCAGGAGGAAATTAACTGTTAAAACAAAAATACATCTTCAGGGACCACCTGAATGGCCTCCGCTTTATCTCTTTTAAAGTGAACAGGCCAGGTTATTTACAATCAGTGTACAGTGTTGAATGAAGTGGTCACATATCACAGACACACACACACACACACACACACACACACACACACACACACACACACACACACACCATGCCTCACCACACCACACACACAAAAGACACCTAGCCTGCATTAGTTGTTTACTATACACTGTGTGAACCCTGTCCTGTCTTTCCAGCAGCAGGATGTGGTGGTGCGACACGTCCTTGCTCAACAACACCCACTTCCTATAAGTTTGATAAACAGCCCTGCTGTTTCACTTTCCTCCTGCCCGTCAAACAGAGGTACACACACAACACACACACACACACACACACACACACACACACACACACACACACACATTCACATACCAGCCCAACAGCACCATCTGCTAATGTGACATATAACCAGAATGAGTTATTGTGCGTAATGTTACCCATGCTATCATGAGATTTACTGTGACAAACTGTATAAACGCCACAAGAATCACTTATGCCTCCATAACTCAGCTGCTGTGCTCCTCATCCACAGTCTCACAGAGAGACTGAGGGGAATGAGCACAAGAATGCCCTCAAATCATATCAGAATTAGAGGAGGACATCAATATGCCACATTTGTTTTAGAGGGAGTGATGTAAGTAGGTCTGAGTTATGTCCGCCACTGGACAGTTATGCTCCACGTTACAATAATGTAAGGCCGCCTGTGCGTCCCTAAAGGTTGATGATACAATGCCAGTAAAGATTTAGACTACTGCTAGAGTCTCTTCTCTTCTCTTCTCTTCTCTTCTCTTCTCTTCTCTTCTCTTCTCTTCTCTTCTCTTCTCTTCTCTTCTCTTCTCTTCTCTTCTGTTCTCTTCTCTTCTCTTCTCTTCTCTTCATGGTTGCATGGGCACATACGGTCCTGTCAATCACATCTGTGAGCTGTCAGGATATAAATGTGTATGCATCTGAGGGGAGAATGAGGGGTGTATTAGGCCTGCTGATCCTTCACAGTCCTCTTGTCAAACTTAACATGAAGTCAGTCAGAGAGAGAGAAAGTGTGTGTGTGTGTGTGTGTGTGTGTGTGTGTGAGGCAGGGAGGGTCAAAGGAGAGGAGCCATGGCTAATCCTGTGGGATGTGAGGGTATCTACTGTGTATGGAGATGGGATGTAGAGATGTGTTCAGCGGTGCATGGATCACAAAACCTTCCTAACTGACAGAAGAGACTCCCAAGAGACCGATGTCAAACTGCTAACTGTTTAAAAAAAAAAGGCAAACTGGAACATAACACTACTGCATATTGCATCATAACTGTGGAATGTTACAGGAATTTCAGAACAGATAAGATCTGAGTTGAGATTTGTTTTTCTGTCATTGATTAAGAAATCATACAAAGTGCAGTATGAAAAAGTGTATTACTGTATTATTATCACAGTATTATTATTACAGTAATATTCTTATTAGTTGTAGTATTAGTTGTAGAAAGAAATTCTATAAAATGTATAATATTATATATATATATATATATATATATATATATATATTTATATTTTTTATTGAAATTCATGCAGTTCAATGTCTTATTGTACTCTGAAATGAAAGAATAGAACAAATAAATAATTGAAGTTAAAAAAGAAATCATGGAATCAATTTATAGACCAAAATGTATTCTAAATTTATGACTCATCAAAGTAGCCCCCTTTGGCAGATATAACAGCTGAACACACTCGTGGCATTCTTTCTACAATGAAAATCAAATATTCTTCAGGAAGTACTTCCCAACTCTGTTGCAGAAGTTCCCATAAATGTGTGGCACTTTTTTTGTGGAAAGCAAAGCAGGTTGCTTTGCTTTCACTTTTCTGTCCTGTTCATCCCAAACCAGCTCAATGGGGTTTAAGTCTGGTGACTGTGCTGGCCATTCCATGTTTTTAAGCTTACCATCTTGTTCTTTTTTGCTAAGGTAGTTCTGACATAGCTTGGACTTATGTTTTGGGTCATTATCTTGCTGTAGGATGAACCACTGACCAACTAGGCGCATACCAGAGGGTACTGCATGGCGCTGCAAAATGCTGTGGTAGCCGTTTTGGTTCAGGGTGCCTTTCACTCTGTACAAATCACCGACCCTGGATCCAGCAAAACAGCCTCAGACCACCATGCTTCCTCCTCCATGTTTGACAGTTGATGTCACACACTGAGGAACCAATGGCAATCAATGGCGTACAAAAATCCTGCGTCATGAACCAAAGATTTCAAATTTTGATTCATCAGTCCATAACACCTTCTTCCAGTCTTCAGTAGTCCATTGACGATATTTCTTGGCCCAGGCAAGCCTCTTTTTCTTATTCTGACGTCTCAGCAATGGCTTTCTTGCTGCAACTCGACCTATCAAACCTGCAGCTCAAAGTCTTCTCTTTACAGTTGAAACTGAGACTTGCTTATTACGACCACTATTAAGCTGTGCTGGAAGCTGTTGTCCTGTGAGCCGCCTATCACGCAAGCTGTTGACTCTCAGAAACTTGTCTTCTGATTCTGTTGTGGCTTTGGGTCTGCCAGACCTCTTCCTGTCAGAGTTTCCCCCAGTCTAAGTGCCTTTTGATGGTGAAGAATACTGTACTCACTGACACCTTGACTTTCTTCACAATTTCTCTGTAGGAAAGACCAACATTCTTAAGTGTTATGATGGTCTGTCTCTCTTCCATTGTTAATTGCCTTTTTCCCAGCATTTTTATGGCAACACACTACTTTCTGCAGTATAATACTGTTCAAATAATGCTCACGAGGGTATGGTACCATAGTGTGTTCCAACAATACTTTTATACAAACAGAGGGGGTTGTAAGTAACCCAGACAAGTTGGAACACCTGTGGGAATTGGTAGCACCAACTTTCAAAGCATGATCAACCTCCATCGCTGCAGAACAGCTTTATGTTGTTAACCCATTTCTTGTTCCCTGAAAAAGGCCTTTTTGTAAAATTCTGAAATGTACATTATTTTTCAGTTTTGGGTAACCTTACTTTTTTTTTTTTAACCTCAGGCAGTTCACCACTTACCTTTGTACCATTTCAAGCTATTCATTGGACTTGAACTGCTAAAATTTCAATAAAAAACTAGAAAAATTGGGGTGTTCTAAAACTTTTGACCAGTAGTGTGTATGTATATATATATATATATATATATATATATATATATATATGTGTGTGTGTGTGTGTGTCACAATACAGCATTTATAAGTTTAGCTATTTGTTAGTAATTTGATAATAGATCAGATTTAAGTTTTCTTTTTCATTCAATCTTGTTATTGTTGAACTCCTACTAAGTGTAACATGCCAAATATTTAATGATGATGATTATCATAGTAGTAGTAGTAGTAGTAGTAGTAGTAGTAGTAGTAGTAGTAGTAGTAGAAGAAGTAGTAACGTTAGTAGTTCCATGTTACTGTAATAATAAAGTAGCCTAATAATAATACAGTTTATGAGGGAAACCGACACTTCATAAAATTATACAGTAACCAATTGTGGCACGACATTCAAAATAGAAATGAGTATAAAACAATTCACTGTAAATTGAAATCATATTATTATTGTTTATATAAACCTGCTTTACAAGTTGCTTTAGTGTTCTCAGTGTTGGACAAATTGATCCGGTAGGTGACGGTGTCGGCCAATATAAAACCTCTTCTAACCCGGAAAAAGAACGCACGGACCTTTAACAAGACAGGAAGTGTCTCCTGATGAAACTGACAGTTAGCTAGCTATCATGGCGCTTGATGTAAGATCCAGAACTAAACGATACGAGAAACTAGACTTCCTCGGAGAGGGTCAGGTAAGTGGAGACAAACATCAGAGATTTTGGTCTTTATATCTCTCTGCTTTCTTCCTCTTGCAGGTTCTGGCTCGATGTGTAGGAAGCATGTTAGCAAGCTAACAAGCGTTAGCTGGTTGCTAATGTCAACAAAGACTTGCTGGTCCATGCTATTGTTCTTACAGCAGCAGTGAGGGTGAAAAAACACATATTTGGTCTCTGTTTTTCCGTACTTATTGCTCTCTTTTTCTCTTCTCCAGTTCGCCACAGTGTACAAAGCCAGGGACAAAACGAATGATACCATAGTTGCCATTAAAAAGGTACAATAAATGAGCTTAAGTTTGGACATCTGTTAGCATTTGTATGCTATGCTGATGTTTACCACGAAATTGTTGTCTTTTTTTTTCTGGCAGATTAAGGTTGGCCACAGAACTGAGGCTAAAGATGGTAAATACTGACTTCCTGTTTATACCACACAGTGCAGTCCATTGTCATCATTAATGACTAATCTATAACCATTTCTTATCAATAGGTATTAATAGGACTGCTCTTCGAGAGATCAAACTGCTGCAAGAACTGCATCATCCAAATATCATTGGGGTGGGTAAAAATTAATTATTCTATATCTACCTTCTAATTAATTCAATTACATTTTAATTATAGTGTCAAATCATAACAGGTCTAGACCACACTCTATAATTTACAAAGACACAACAAATTCCCTAAGGTGCGACAGTGGCAAAGACAAACTTCCTTTAACCTCAGACAGAACCTTGCTCTAGGTGGACGGCCATAACAATTATAGCAGTGAGTGATGGAATCACGTGATGAACCATGGACATTATAGTAACAGTAAAGATAATTGACTATGACTAATAATAATGATAGTAGTAGTAGTCGTGGGCGCCAAGCAGGACCACAGCAGATGGTGTCTGCCTCTCAAACCAAAATTGGGAACTTGTTCCACAAGAGAAGAGCCTGGTAGCTAAAGGCTCTAGCTCACATTCTACTTTTGGAGACTCTAGGAACCTCAAGTAACTCTGCATTCTGGGATTGCATTGTTCTAGTGGGGTAGTAGAGTACTATGAGCTCTTTAAGATATGTATGTAAGGGATAATGTAGAGCGAGGCGGTCATTAGAGCGAATACAACCCCAACCGGTTGATGCAGGTCTTGAATCAGCCTGAATTGGAGTGGAGGACAGGCTCTTGCTCCGTTTTTCTCCACTTTTTAAATTAACCAGACGTTTTTCACCCAAGCCGTGTAATAAATATATATAGTAGAGCTTTGTAGGTGAAGATGATTTTATATTCAATTCTGGATATAAAATCAGCGCAGAGAAGCTAATATGGGAGAAATCTACTGTATTTTCTTTCCTAGTTCTTATCAGTAGTCATGCCGCAGCATTCTGGATCCACTGGAGAGTCCTTAGGGACTTTTTGGAGCAACCTGATCATTGGGAATTTTAATATTCCAGCCTTGAAGTAACAAATGCATGGACTAGTTTCTCTGCATCCCTTTGAGACAGGATGTGCCTAGGGTGAAAAAAGGCAGTCCTTGAAGTTTGTTTTATGTGGGCATTAAAGGATATATCCTGATGAAAGATAACTCAGAGATTCCTTACGGTGGTGCTGGAGGCCAGGGCAGTGCCGTCCAGAGTCTATATCTTTAGATAATGAGCTTCAGAGGTGTTTGGGGCCAAGTACAATAACTTCTGAGTTTAACATCAGGAAATTGTAGGCTATCCAGGTTTTTATGTCCTTAATGCATGCTTGAAGTTTTACTAACTGATTGGTTTCCTATCTAATGTTATGTTAATGGTATTACTTGTGAGGAAAACAAATAATTAACTTTCTATATTGTAAGTATTCTCCTAATTTGACCTGAGCATTAACCTTTCGGCTGCTGTGGGTTTTTTAGCTGCTGGATGCCTTTGGACACAAATCCAACATCAGCCTGGTGTTTGATTTCATGGAAACAGATCTGGAGGTAAGACAGTTCCTCACCTTTTTGAAACCATCTCTTTCAGCCCATCTGTGTCTTTCCAGGGATAGACAAAATAACATGAAACAATGTTATGAAGTCTCATTCAACAGCCCATTGAAAAGTTTTAGTTTGTTCTAATTTAGATTTAATTAAATTGTAAGAGTTTGTGATCAGTTTACATTTCCATATTCATTTCTCTTGACAGGAATGCTGTATGTGTTTTTTTTTTTTTTTTTCTGAGAACCTTCTATATTTAGAACAGCTTTAGTTGCATTTCCTGAATGTGTCCCCCTAACTTCACTAAACTAACTAAATAGATTTTTCAATATTATCAGCAAATTATAGATTTGAAAATGCTTTACTGGTTACTGGCCACCAGATGGAAATTTCAGTCTTCATTACCTCACCCTCATTAGTAGGGATGCACTGAAATGAAAATTCTTGGCCGAAACCGAAAACCAAAAAAGAGGAAACCGAAAACCGAAACACTGAAAGAAATTATGCCAATTATTAGTACCATTGCATTTATGGCCATGACTGTGTACTAACTTTAATAAATAACTTTACAGAAATATGGCTACAATCTGATAGTCACATACAGTATATAGTAGCCTAAGAACAGAATAGCTTGCCTATTATTATTATTATTATTATTATTATTATTATTATTATTATTATTATTATTATTATTTTATTATTTGAGACACTTTCTTGCAGGATTTCACTGAACATATCAGACAACGAGGGTGCATGCCCCTCATCTGGTGCAGAGAGACAAGTCTTTTTTTCTGCGCTCTGATCTCCTCCTGCTCCGTGCGCGCTCCGTCTCCACGCGGGTTCTCCGCATCCATCGCGGCCTGGATCATTTCTCGTGTGCCCTGCTTTATTTCCGCATCCAAGTAATGGTCTTTATAACGCGGATCAAGTACTATCGCGATGAAGTGCAGAGGATCCGAATAGATCTCACTGAAACGTGTGCTGTCAGTCTCTAAGAGCGTACTTTTCATTGTTTTCACTCCGTGGTCCGTCTCAACCTCTTTGCTTAGGAGACGCTTTGCAGGTGGAACGGATCAGGAACTGACACACATGCGCGGTTTCTGTTTGCGTCATCACAACATTTTCGGCCGTATTGTTTCGGTGATAAAAGTATGTCGGCCGAAAATATTCGGTGCATCCCTACTTATTAGAGATCAGGGAGAGAGCATTTAAAAGCTGTGTTCCATTCTTTTCCTCAGAAATATCTACTTTGTGTGGCAACTGTGATAATTATTTGTTTACTGCTTTGTTCCGCTTCCAATCTGTGAACGGCTGAGCCGGCCAAAAAACAAACTATATACTGTATATATATATATATATATATATATATATATATATATATATATATATATATATATATATATATATATATATATATATATATATATACACACACACACACACACACACACACACACACACACACACACACACACGTACGTGTGTGTAATACATTTAAGAGATTATGATTGAGAGGTGTAAGGTCAGATGACATACAGAGTAGCACAGAAAATATGAGCAGGATGACGAAGATGTTAGCGTGAGTGCTCTCATCTAACCGTTAAGTGGTTCTGCAAGGTCACTGAGGCTTTTTTAGTTTTCTTCTTCTGGTTTGTTTTAGCATACAAGGCTCCAGATGGTTGGCCACCACCAATACATTAGACTTTAATAGAACGATGCAAAACAAGATAAATACACTTTAAAAAAATCAATAGCACTCCGCTCTTGGCTCTCACAATGAATTGATGCCATTAGTGGCTCACAGGCGGCAGACAGACATGAGGATGAAATATGTTGCTTGTCTTATAACGGGTGCTAAAAGACTATTTTTAGGCCACATGGTTAGATTTCGCTGTGTGAGTTTATCAACTACAGATTGGCAATGCTTTTATTGCCAATTAAATTACATAGCAGGATACTAAAGTCAGTGTTTTTGGAGCTGCTGGAACAATGGAGGTTCTGGGTGAGAGGTTGAATGCTGTTTAGCTTGGCTGCAGCTGTGTCTACATCCCAGTTGTCTTTTAATTCTCTTATCTGTTCTGATAAGTGTAATTTGTTTTTGAATGTATAGCCCACAGACCTGTAAAACATTATGTAATGGATGAAGATTATTAGTTGTCAGATATCTGGCTTTACTTAAACCTCTGTCATTTTTTTTACTATTTTTATTTATTTATTTTAAGGTGATCATCAAAGACACCAGCCTAGTCCTGACTCCGGCCAACATCAAAGCCTACATCCTCATGACTCTACAGGGATTAGAGTATATGCACCAACACTGGGTCCTACACAGGGTAAGAGCCCTAATGCTCCACACACATACTGTACACACATATGCACACATACAGTCAATAACTCACATTTTGATACTTTGTATGTCCAGGATCTGAAGCCCAATAATCTGCTGTTAGATGGCAACGGAGTATTGAAGTTGGCTGATTTTGGTTTGGCCAAAGCATTTGGCAGCCCTAACAGAGTCTACACACATCAAGTTGTTACCAGGTCCGTGCTTTTTGTATTAATAAAACAAAACTTAGACTTATCTGCACATGCCCGTGTGTTTTTGTTACACTCATTCAGAGGTGTCAAGTAACGAAGTGCAAATACTTTGTTACCTTACTTAAGTAGACATTTTGGGTATCTATACTTTACTGGAGTAATTATTTTACAGCAGACTTTTTACTTCTACTTCTTACATTTTCACACAATTATCTGTACTTTATACTCCTTACATTTTTAAAAATGGCCCTGTTACGCCTATTTCAGTTCGGCTTGTTTTCATTTCGGCTTGTCATCGTAAAAAAAAGAAAAACCTATTCAGATAAATCGCGCCATCCGGAGAGAGTGAATTTGATTGTGGTTGGATGAGAAGTATAAACGTATACCATTCCGACACCCTATTGGTTTGTACGCGATCCATCACACCTGCACATAACACAAATCACGTCACGCTCCAGCAAGGAAATGGCAGACGTATGTAGCCTAGTATGAAGATGTCCATGGCAGAGACTCAAGAGAACTCGAGCGAAATGTCCCAACCAAGCACCGGCAATTTTCTCGTTTTGTTATCTTACATCCGTTGTCTCACAGATTCCTGCAGCTAAGCTTGGATGTACATTTACATTCCAATAAAGGCTATTGATAACATGCCTCTGAAGTTTGACCTTCTGCACCATTACAATACTTACAGGCAACTAGTCATCATATCTTCCGCTCCATGAAACTCATGTTAATGCTCAGTAGTACACATATATGGTTCTTTAATGTATTTGCATTGTACTAAAATGCGTTCATTTTCAGTGGGCATAAATGCGGCTGAAACAGGTGCATCCCAAATTTTTCATTATCCTTAATGGCATTTTTTTTCCCCTTACATTACTTTTATACTTTTATGTAGTTTTGAAACCAGTATTTTTACACTTTTACTTGAGTAAAAAGCTTGAGTTGATACTTCAACTTCTACAGAAGTCTTTTTAAGCCCTAGTGTCTATACTTCTACTTGAGTAATGAATGTGGATAATTTTGACACCTCTGCACTTATTGGAAAACAGCTTATCTAAATCAATTTAGATAAATAAATCTGCATGTCCCTTATTTTATTAAGTTAAAAGTCTGTGATGAAAAGATACATTTGTGACTGGTTAAGACATGTGTGACAACACAAACTTTTAAAAATAAATTGTTAGACCCATGGAAATCTAATCTTCTCTTGGGTAAAGAATCTCAAGGTTTCCCAGCTGTTGTAGTTAAACAGGCTTAATCTTTTTCCTAGAAAAGTAACCCACTGTATGCCTGTTTAATAGTTGAAAATGTAACCGTCTGTTTATTGATCCGTTTCCTAGGTGGTACCGGTCCCCTGAGCTCCTGTTTGGTGCCAGGATGTACGGTGTAGGTGTTGACATGTGGGCAGTGGGATGCATCTTGGCAGAGTTACTCCTTCGGGTACACAAACCGCACTTCAAAGAGATATTCATACAGTAACAGGGAATGCTTTTATTTGTGTCTGCTTGCTAATGTCTCTGTATGTCTCTTTTGCTGTAGATACCATTCCTTGCTGGAGACTCAGACCTTGACCAGCTAACTAAGATCTTTGAGGCTCTTGGGACACCCACAGAAGAAACATGGCCTGTTGGTATCTGTTATTTCCCCAGTGATGGATGTTTTTACTCTGCTTACATGTGAAAATCCTTGTGTAATTTGTTTGTCATATATGTCTGCAGGGAATGAGTAGTCTACCAGACTATGTGTCTTTCAAAATATTCCCTGGCACACCTCTGGAACATATATTTAGTGCAGCTGGAGACGACTTACTAGAGCTGCTACAGAGCTTCTTCACCTTTAACCCCTCGACGAGGACCACAGCAACACAGGTAATACACCACTAAAGCACAGTAGCTATTCTCACTTTAATGTAATCAGAGTTATGGAAGGTTAAGTGTGTGCAGACATTGAAAACCACAGCTTGCCTAAAAGTCTAAAAACCATGTTGAAGTGTTGTGTACTTACATTTAATGATTTATTTTGAGTTTAAAATTCTTTTAAAATACTTATTTTATGTTCAATTGAACATTATTTGAGGGATACATTTTCTATTTTCCATAGCAGATTCTAAAAGAAAATCATACAATCAAAAGTTAAACATTTCAATAAACTAATTTTCTAATGGTGACTTTGATCAATATGATGTTTAGGAAACCTATCCAGATGTATTTTAATCTACACATTTTCCAATAATAAGCATAATGTTACTTATAGAGCTCTTTTGAAAACAAGTTTCT